>NW_021831938.1:0-5000 GCF_006345805.1 Octopus sinensis | reverse complement strand
CAACACTCATCGCATTGACATGCCATATTATATATCAGGCATGCAAACGGATGTTAATAATTTCATCTGGCTCACTGAACTTATATGTATGTATGTATGTATGTATGTATATATATATATATATATATATTATATATATATATATTATATATATATATATTATATATATGTATGTATGTATGTAAGTATATATCTATGTATATATGTATACATGTATGTGTTTATGTATGTATATGCGCATCTGTACATATTTATATGTATGAGTGTGTGAATACATAAACACACATATGTATATGCATGCACATAACAATATATATAGATACATATATATGGCCAATATATATATACATACATATATATATATATTTATGCACACGCTCAGACACAAAGATACAGACGTACAGATACACACACATGCACAATCACAAATATACAAATGCTCTTACTTCCACACATCTATTCACATATTCTTTTACAAGTCTCAGCTATTGGGCTTTGGTTATGCAACTAATTATTTCTGTCGTTATTGTGATTTACATTATCGGCAGAACGGAATCTTCATTTATGAATGGTCTACACCAGCAAAGGATCTCTCTATGAGACATTTTCGAAAGCAATACAGAAATCTCTTGAAACACATTTCACTAAAAGTCATGTGTATATCTATCAATGTGGAGGCACATGGCCTAGTGGTATAATTTATAATCGCTTAATATAAGCGCTCAACGTCTTATTATTTGGGTTTCTTTTTATCATTTCCTCCCGCACTGGCTGGAGCATAACAGAAAGGCTTCTCAGACTTCGGCAGGGTTACGATGTTTGCAATAGAGTGAATTAAGCCTAACCCCACCCGGACTAGAGAATACAGATGAAGAATCGAAAAGTGTAATGTATATACACATGCAGACTATCTCTCTCTTTCTCCTCCTCTTTCTCTTTCTGTCTCGTACATACACACACGTCTGTATGGGAAATAAGTTTTATATGTACTAATTCAATGAGCAGTATGTATAATTCAATATATATATATATAAAAATCCGGGATCTGGAATTATCCAGTATTTTTAATTTTTTTTGGCTAGTTTATTTTATCCTTTTGTCTTCTCTCCTAGTGCTCTATGAACATTTAATGTGGTTTTAGAGTCAAGTTTTGGCTGCTATTTCAAGCGTGGTGGTATCTCTTAGACACCCTAAATTCTAATTTTAATAATAATTATTACCTTTGAAGGCTTTTATTCCCATACTGGCCACTTGATAAAATCGATATTTAAATTAACGATCTTATCCTCATTTATATAAATTTATATATATATATATATCCCTTTCTTTCTCTCCTCTGTCTCCTCTCCCCCGATGACTCTCTATCCGTCTTTCTATCACTCTCCGTCTCTTTCTCCCTCCCTCTTTCTCTTCTTCCTTTTTGTCTCTTCCTTTCTCATATGTCGGTGTTTGCGTGTGTATGTGTTTGTGTGCATGTGTTTGTGTGTGTGTGTTAACATATACGTGTCTTTAGTGTGCATATATACCATGTGTATGCATACGTCTCTTTACATGTTTGAACATAATTGCGTATGCGATTGTATGCATCGTATATGCAATGCATATGCGTGTGTGTGTGAGTGTGTAAGTCCGTGCGTTCTTGTGTATACGTATGTGTGCATGCGTGTGTGTGTGTATGTGTGTGTGTGCATGTGTGTGTGTGTGTGTTAAGAACCGTAAAAATAGTATGGTAGAGCCAATGATAAGAGAAAGAACAGATGCGCAAATCATATTGTCTTCTCTACGCAGCCGTTTCATGAACGAGAATTTAAAACTCTAAAAATCACAAACCCCTTATCTATTGCTGTGTTGTTACTACGATAAAATAAACAAAATAACAGATTGCAGTGGGCTGCTATTGTTGGAACCGTGACCGTGCTGTCTTTATTTTCAGACTTTGATTATCAAGCAATATATTATCCAACGTTTCGTTCCTTTTTTAAGACGACGGGGTGTGGTTTCAGGAAATTTCTGTAGTTATCTTCTATCATGTAGAATCACCAAGCAGAACGCTCTTCCTAAATTCAGTATGTTAGTATTATTAAGTTGTTGTTGTTGTTCGGCTCTAATTACGCCATGATTGTAACACCTGTGATCAAAGTTATCCAAAACATGAACACCCTGCATTATTTTAAAGTGAAATGTATTTATAGGCGCAGCAGTGGCTGTGTGGTAAAAGCTTGCTAACCAACCACACGGTTCCGGGTTCGGTGTCTTCTGCTATAGCCTCGGGCCGACCAAAGCCTTGTGAGGGATTTGGTAGACGGAAACTGAAAGAAGCCTGTCGTATATATGTATAATATATATATATATATATATATATATATATATATATATATATATATATATATATATATGTATATGTATGTGTGTGTATATGTTTGTGTGTCTGTGTTTGTCCCTCTAGCATTGCTTGACAACCGATGCTGGTGTGTTTACGTCTCCGTCACTTAGCGGTTCGGCAAAACAGACCGATAGAATAAGTACTGGGCTTACAAAGAATAAGTCCCGGGGTCGATTTGCTCGGCTAAAGGCGGTGCTCCAGCATGGCCGCAGTCAAATAACTGAAACAAGTAAATAAAAAAATACTTACTTTATCTAATACGTCCTTCTGGTTTTGTTTAAGGGGTCGCGGGGTGTCAGTTTATCGAAGATTGGGTTGTTAAGCCATTACTAAAGAGCCTAACAATAATTGTCTTTAGCCCGTCGCCGTCCATGATGAAAAGGATCTTGAATCTACGAAATAACTACAGCTAAAACAGAAAATGGACGTAGGAATACCAATTTCATTACGTATAGACGGAGGCGTAGATGGTGTGTGTAAGAGATTATATAATTCCAAAGCAACATTATCTTAAATTGGTTTATCAGAGATCACCTTTTCTCTTTTATCTTTTGCTTATTTCAGTCATTAGACTGCAGCCATACTGGGGCACAACCTGTTTTTTTTTTTGGGGGGGGGGGTCTAGTCGAATGAATCGACCCCAGGACTTTTCTTGTGGGGAGAATGGTACTTACTGTATTGGTTCACTTTTAATAAACCACTATGTTAAACCTCTAACACAGGTTGTCAAGCGGTGATGGGGACAAACACTGACTCAAAGACAGACACACACACACAAATGTATACATATACATATATAAGACGGGCTTCTTTCAGTTTCCGTCCACTAAATCCATTCACAAGTCTTTGGTCGGCGATTGGCTACAATAGAAGACAATTGACCAAGATGCCACGTAGTGGGACTGAACCATGACCCGTGCTGTTCGGAAGCAAGCTTCTTACCATACAACCATTCCTGTGCCTACATAGTATCATTTTCTTCTCACTGGGATCATATATAATATATCACTTCAATATTGAATTCAGATATACCGAATGCAAACAGCATACGAACTACACAAGATATAAGGGTATGCATATATGTACACAGGTATCCTTGTATAGATACATATATACGCATATATAGTTATGTGAATGTGTGAATACTTAAAGAGGATATATTTACTACATTGTAACCATGATGATTATATATATATATATATATATATATGCACACATATACACACACAGACACATGGGGACACACCCATAAATACATTCATACATACACACACGCACCTCCCCCCATATATATATATATATATATATATATATATGTAGTGCTTACAATATAGTAATATCAAATAGAGTATTTTTAAAATAAAACATCAGGTATATATTTATACTACATTTTCTCTTCCGTATTTATCTTGCAAATTTGTCAAATATTTTCTTTAAATTTAATTACTTTAGCTTCGTAGGGGAAATATTCGAATTTCTTTCTTTTTCTTTCCTTTGTTTTTTATTTTTTCTGTTTGTTTTTGTTTGTTTTGTTTTGTTTTTTTTTTCTTTTTTGTAACTACAAAACCATATGATTGCAATTGATCAATATTTTTGTACTGCTTTGATAGTAATTTCAACCATTCAGTTTTCCTTCGTAGAATAAGTTCAATGAGGACATCTTAATACACACACACACACACATATACATCCGCACGCAGCACAGGACACATACACGAATACACACAGATACACACAGACAATGCATATATATAATGTGCGGGGGTGTATGTGTGTGTGTATATGTGTGTGTAGGGGGGCGGTGTATGCGTGATTTAATAAGTGTATGTGTGCGTGTGTCTCAGACATTGTAAAATATCCAAATTACAGAAATGACGCTCAGTTATAATTTAAGCTAGTGAATAGCAATTTCGAACTGAAATTTTAATGATTATTCTTACAAGTGCTTCAGCTTCTATAAATCACAACCATTTCACTGATAACAACAACAAGCACACGAGTAATTTCAGAATATTTGAAAGCGTTATTATAACCATTGATAATTGTTTTCTTATTTCAAATTTGAATCACGCTAATTAAACACACACACACACACACACACACATATATATATATATATATATATAGATATAAATATACAAACACACACAGACACACACACATATATATATATATATATATATATATACATGTATGTATATACATATTTAGTTTGAATTTAGATAAGAACAAAAGACGAAGACAGGTGTATAAACAAGAAACAGGTGTATTAGTTTAACACTCGGGAAGGGGAGAAAGGGCCTACGCTCTTCATCAGGAAGAAACGCGATGAAATAAACAGAGGGAGAATAAGAAAAACTTTTGGAGCTAGCGGTCAATCATGCCCACGTTGCCGCACTTGCCCTTACCTCTCCAACACCACCCGCCTCACTAGCACCCACCATCGACCCTATCCCATCATCCACTCCTTCACCTGCACCTCCAGCAATATTATCTATTGCATCTCTTGCTCTCTCGGCAATTCCTTGTACATCGGACAAACGGACGCCGCTTGGCTGACCGGTCGCGGAACACCTTCGTGACATCCACATTGCGAACGACACACCGGTCACACGCC
>NW_021831937.1:25000-33938 GCF_006345805.1 Octopus sinensis | reverse complement strand
ACTGCGGCATAAATAATAATCACAGGGGCAATCACAGGCGAATATGTTGGGTCCGGCATCGTCTCCCATTGAAACTCTTCCAGCCTTTAGAATGTGATCCTCGATGTGATCCTGATAGAAGGACGTCTTTCGTCTTGAAACCATAGATCGTCGTTTTGAATCTCTTGTGGTAGCGGTGAACAGATGAGATAAAGCAGTAAGAGATAAATTAAAAGTGATTGAATCGCTTATGGCTGAGCAAAGCCTTGTGAGTTGGTGTGGTAGAGAGATATTGCCTGTACAGGTGCAGAGTATACTAAATATAAGACATGTAAGACCTCGCAGAGCAGCTTTAAATGAAATGCTTTTCACAAGAACACAACGTATCAGTCGGTCCGGCGATCGAAGCCGCGATCTTGATATCGTGACTGCATTGTAACTGAATCTTTAGTTCGGCTCTGGAATTTCAGTCCTGTGTCATCTCTACGCAGGAATGCTTATATATATATATATATATATATATATACGATTTACGAGTGATCTTTCGTTATTTTTCCCTATATGCCTACGTGAATTGTTTTGAGTATACCTTGTCTGGGAGACTCTTCTTATAGTAGAGGAATAGCTAAATTCTTTGGCTGCTATTTCTTAAAGTTCGGTGTGTGTGGTAAAGTCAATTTTTTGCTGAACCCTAATCATATAAATAATGTTATATATATATATATATATATATATATATATATATATATATATATATATATCATATATATATATATATATATATCGTGAAGTATACTTGCAAATTGATTGTGGCTAACCCTTAAGGTGGATGCTACTGTAGCTTGTAACCCCAGGAGAACACATCCTCCAGCTGGCTATTGACACACCTTCTCTGCCCTATCAGTATTTGCAAAGGGAAGTCATCCTTCCCATCTTCAACTTGACGTGATACACATGGAGCTGGGTTTCTTGTGGAAAATATACTTCACGTTGCCGTGCAGCTACTGTGTATACCTCGCTCAGAGATTTATTATATATATGTGTGTGCGTGTGTGTGTGTGTGCGTGTGTGTGTGTGTGCGTATGTGCGCGCGTATGTGTGTGTGTGTGTGTGTGTGGAGGCACAATGGCCCAGTGGTTAGCGCAGCGGACTCGCGGTCGTAGGATCGCGGTTACGATTCCCAGACCGGGTGTTGTGAGTGTTTATTGAGCGATAACACCTAAAGCTCCACGAGTCTCAGGAAGGGGGTGGTGGTGATCCCTGCTGTACTCTTTCGCCACAACTTACTCTCACTCTTTCTCCTGTTGGCCTTCTCGCTTAGCCAGTGGGGTGGCGTCATTTAAAGCTAAAACAATGTGAAGTGCATTGTGACCAGCAATGTGTATGAACATCTGATAGCCTAGCCGGTCATGGTGATCACAGTGATAATATATATATATATATATATATATATCTTCATCTACAAATACCTTTATATATCTATGTCTGCATTTACCTATTGGCATTCTTACCAATATGCACATACCTACGGTATTAATGATTTCTCTATGATATTTTCTGTTTTTAACTTGTACTATATTTTGGGCATACCCATAAACTGTCGGTCAGGTTGTGTGTGCGTGTTTGTTAGCGTAGGTGTGTGTGGATGTGTTTGTGTATGCGTGTAACTGTGCGTGTATGTGTGTATATGTGTGTGTAAAAGTACAGACAGAATGGTAAGTAGATAAATATGGCGTAGCATCTATCTAGCTTTAACCTATAAGTGATATATCGACTGCACTCATTTAAATGAAGTCGGCAACCTCTCCTATCGGTTAGTCATTGTGCCAGCACACAGAAGACAAACAAGATATATCATAAAGCCAACTATATTTGCTAAGCGCTATTGAGATTTTATATAAAATTGTATATTTGTTTGGTGTACACTTTAGATTTACCTTGAGATTTCCGCAACAGAATTCTCGCTCATAAAATATCTCAGAATGAATTGAACACTTGTTGGGATTTTGTTTGCAGTTATGTTATTTATTACTTTATTCTTGAATAATTTTGTTGCTTATTGTTTTGATGCTTTAAGTAAACACACACACAGAGACGTACATTAAATATTCACTCCCCCCTCTCTCTCTCCTCTCTCTCTCTCTCTCTGTCACTCATTCTATCTGTTTATTTATCTATCTATTGCTATCCCCCTCTCTTGCTTTCTCGCTCTCTCTTTCTCCCCCTCTCTTGCTTTCTCGCTCTCTCTTCCGCCCCCTCCCTCTCTCTCTCTCTCTCTCTCTCTCTGAATTTTTCTGTAGCTCTGTCGTTATTTTTCTGTTTATGTATGTAGATGTAGTAAATATATGGCCTGGTGGTTTCGGTGTTCCTCTCATAATATTAACATTGTGGTTTCGATTCCTGAATCTAGCAATGTGATATATTTATTCCCGAGCAAAAAAAATTAATTTTTATCGCTCTGGACCATTCCAAATAACTCTACGCTTTAATATACATCTGCAGGCTCCGAGAAGCTTTATCTTAATCTTTGGCATGAAAGCTATACGAACTCTAGAAAAAGTCAGCGTTACTTAGTTCCTAAAATCCAATACTTGCAGTCAAATTTCAAGACTATATAAGGCAATACCTACGTATTCGAAGGCTTATAACTCTGTATTATCCTCCCGATCGAGCTGAGAGATTTGCATGAGATGGAGGTAGATGTCTTCAAAATTAAACTGGATCAACTACTGTCAAGAGTAGGAGAGGAGCAAACTTCTGAAGAACGCAGGAATGAGGGCATCGGGCTCCCTTGTTCATGAAATGCCAACTAATAAAAGGGGATTAATGAAGGTGAGTATACATATATACTCTTTACTATTTTACTTGTTTGAGTCATTTTATTGTGGCCATGATGGAGCACCACCTTTAGTCGAGCAAATCGACCCCAGGATTTATTTCTTGCAAGCCTAGTACTCATTGTATCGGTTTCTATTGCCGAACCGCTAAGTTATGGGGACGTAAACATACCAGCATGGTTTGTTGGGGGGGGGGACGCAAGCACACAAACACATACTCACACATACATATATATATACATACATATGACGGGCTTCTTTCAGTTTCCGTCTACAAAATCCGCTCACAACAGGCTATGTCTCGACCCGAGGTTATAGTAGAAGACACTTGACAAGGTCCCACACAGATGACTGAAACCGTAGAACCATGTGGTTCGTAAGCAAAAAAGCCACTCCCTCTTCTCTTCTCTCTCTCTCTCTCTCATATATATATATATATCT
This sequence comes from Octopus sinensis, assembly GCF_006345805.1. Classification (NCBI taxonomy): domain Eukaryota; kingdom Metazoa; phylum Mollusca; class Cephalopoda; order Octopoda; family Octopodidae; genus Octopus; species Octopus sinensis. The sequence goes on along the minus strand of NW_021831937.1, from coordinate 30,681 downwards.
AATTATATATATATATATATATAATATATATATATAATAATATATAGAGAGAGAAGAGAATATAGACGAGAGAGAGAGAGAGAGAGAGAGAGAGAGAGAGAGGACCGTCAGGTTTGGCTACTTTCTTGTTTGTAAATTTTAAGAATTTATACGTTCAGCCACCTGCATCTCAATCAATCTTTCTGTTTGTGCTTGTCCCCTTCTGCCGCTTTACAATTGAGGACCGGTGTCAGTGTGTTTATATCCCGTATTCTAGCATTTCGGCTAAGTAATCAAGGGAAGAAGTAACACACACACAAAAACATTTTAAATTAAACTATGTTCTGGAGTCGATTTAATTGACAAACTTATTTCAAGGCTATGCACCACTTCGGCCATAGTCTAAAGACCAAAACAACTGAAGAGTCAAAACATATGTACCGTACACAATATATATATATATAATATATATATATATATATATATATATATATGTGTGGTTTGTGTGTGTGTATATATATATATTAGAAGAAATTAATTAGTTACCCTTCATATATAATATATGTATAATATACATATGTATATATGTATGTATATATATATATACATATGTATATATATATATGTATATATATGTATGTATATGTGCACAGAGAGAGACAGAGACGAAAAGAGAGATGCGGAAGTAAGGAATGAAGATTAAAGGGGTGAGAATGAGAGAGTGTGTGTGAGTCAGAAAATGTGACGAAAATCCAGGGACCTCTGTGGGTGTATTGATATATATTTGAGTTTCCACATATACTGGTGTGTCTATGTTTATGCGTGTGTGTGTGCGTGCGTGTGCGCGTGTGTGTTTGTGCACGTTCTGTAATATGCATAAGGGAAAATAAATTTATGATACGATACTACAGTATTATCTGCATATTTTTTTATATATTTGTACCGGTATATTGTATTCCCAACGTGCAACACAACCTTACATGTTCAAACATCGTCATATATGCATAATAGAAATATGGCAGTAATAATTAAGTGTAAACGCGAAGTACAAATTCGAAAGCCGCCATTTTCTTTCTAAAGTACAAGAAGTAAAAAGAAAATATAGTAAAGCAAAAAAATAATCGGAATACAAATAAAATTATTTCCCTTTAGATTGGGATGCTTGAACACAAATATCATAAATGTGGGTGGTTTATTTAAAGATTAATGATTGTTGGAGTGAGAAAGGGGAGCGAAAATAAATATATTATCTAGGAGAACGCTAAATAAAAAGAGAAAACTTAATTACAAAAATGATAATAGAAATGTATATAATATGAATAATACGATGAATAATAATGGGGAATGCGAAAGTGACGATAAATAACCAAACTTGCAAACTAGAGTATGAGTATGCGAAAGATGAATATGAATGTGTATATGTAAATATATATGTGTGTAGATAGATGGATAGATAGATAGAAGATAGATAGATAGATAGATAGATAGATAGATAGATAGATAGATAGATAGATAGATAGATAGATAGATAGATAGATAGATAGATAGATAATACAAACATACATACATATATACATACATACGTGCATGCATGACAAACAGATAGATAGAAGGATATATATATATTATATATATATATATATATATATATATATATATATATATATAGATAGATAGATAGATAGATAGATAGATAGATAGATAGATAGATAGATAGATATATAGTCATAAATAAATGAAAAAGTTGTATATATATAAATTAATGAACATTTATGTGTACTTCCAATATATATCTGTATGATGCAGATATATATATATATATATATATATATATACACACAGACAAACATGCATTCACAGGCACATTCATATATATTTTTATATATTTAAATATGTATATACGTAAACGCATAAATTTACACATGTATACATATAGATAGATAGATAGATAGATAGATAGATAGATAGATAGATAGATAGATAGATAGATAGATATATAGATAGATAGATAGATATACAGACATAAAAACATACATAAGATACATACACGCATCGATACGTACATACGATTTATAGGCCAAATATTCAAATATTGTATTATTAATTACAATTTGTGTTTCATCAAAGACGTCGAGAGCAATTCAGCCCACCTAGCTACCAATACCTGAAATACTCCGAGGTATAAATCTCGTATATATATATATATATATATGGGAAATATTTTGAGTATTTGTATATGTGTTTATATATGCGTCGATATATTCGCACGTGTGCATGTCATATATGTAACTATGAATGGTTTTATGTCGGAATGCATACATATTTATATTTTTGTATCATAGAATATCAAAAAAATATTTTTGGTCTGTAATATGACTGTTTGCGCAAGCATCATTATCATGATAATCATCTTCGGCCCCATCGTCCTCATCATAAACATTGTCTTCTACACTATCAACATTATCCTCTGAGTCAACTCCAAAATAATGTTTTATATTCTAGAAGCAAGAGACTGATATTCGATACGCTAAAAGTACGCAACCAAACTGGTGCTGTTACAAATTAGATTCGTCTGAAAGGATTCAAGAAACGTGAAATAGAATGGGTTTTTTTCTTAAGAATATAACACACCGTCTATTCAAAAATTGGAAACCATGATCGCAAGAACGTTAGTAGTTTTCACATAACGATTACGTGAATGCGAGCAGGATAGGCCTTCACATAATCATTTAATTAGGGTGTAGATGTACCAGTTCATGTACGTGTATATGCGTGTGATTTGTATGCTATTATGCATAGTTATATATTTACATGCATATATACACGCAGGCAAACACAAACATATGTTGTGGAGATGAAGAACGATGGCAAAAGGAACGACTACAGAGTAGGAACAATTTGTAACAAACGCTTTAAGAGTTTTACGCGCATATTCTGACAATAAGTCAGGCAATCGGCACCTTAGGCTGGTCTGTGAACTCTTATCCACTGTACAGTTCGAATCGGGAGCCGTCTAACTTCGATATGTTGCGTCCAATAAATAATAACATTGGAGACATTGATTTGAAGGCAGAAATGATTTGAATGTGGTTTTGAAGTAGAGAATATGACAAGGTAGTCCTTAATTTAATCCAAAGACAATTTAAGGCTTGAGTTTGGTGATGACATTATTTGTGTTGGAGACAAACGTTCAGTATTACTTCTGTATAGAGGTCAATTTATTCCACAAACTTATACCATACAAACGATCTGTTCAGAGCGATTTGTTTTCACACAGATTAAAAGTATCACATTAAACAAATGATACTTCCGGCTAGTCTAATGTGTGAGCAAGACGGCGCGGATTTCGTTAAAATCTGAAATTTACGGCTTAAGAAGAGAACCTTTATTTATTTTATATTATGAGAATCCCACACATATACAGAAAAAAATATCATATCATACATATTGATATCTAAACAATGCATACACACATACAAATTAATACAATTACATACAGTTATGTGAATAAATATGAAATAAACACGTAATTTATCTGTCCACCTCTATATCGAAATATGTATATATAATAATAATAATAATAGTAATTATAATGATGATGATGATGATGATGATGATGATAATAATAACAACAACAACAACAACAAGATGACAACAAAAGAACGAGACGTCGATATTAGGTAAATAGAGGAATTTATATATGTATAGTTTAAGACAAACGGTAGGGTTGTCCTAAACTATAGGGTGGATGCTACTGTAAACTTGTAAAACCAGGATGACACCTCGTTCAGCTGGCTATTGACACAATCTCTGTATCCTATCACTGTTTGCAAAGGGAAGTCATCCTTCCCATCTTCAACCTGATAGGGCACAGGAAGTGCGTCAATAGCCTGTTGAAGGAGGTGTCCTCCTAGGGCTACAAGGTATGTATGTATATATACATATATATAATATATATATATATTATATTAGATTATATATGTATTTATATGTATATATATATATATATATATATATATATATATATATATATATATATATATATATACACACACACACACATATATATATATATATGTTTGTGTGTGTATGTATTTAATGTATATGTATAGTATTCGAAGTTTTGTGCATGCATACATGTAAGCAGGTCCAAATTAATATCATCTTCAGAAGTGACTAGGTGGATATTTGACAGACCTGTAAGAGCTTCGCCTATATATGGGCCGAGTGTTGATATACGGAGTCAAAACCCCAAAACCAACCTGGGAAAAACACGCAATTCATTTTCTGATGACACTAAAATTAAGTACCATCTAAATAAAGGGCCAAATGACATCACCTCATTCACCCTGCAAAATTCTATCTTTGCCCGTACATGAGAAACCATTCTCTTCGGAAATAACTAGACGCTGAAATACAGTTACAATTCAAATTATCATTTGGGGAAATTTTTAATTCTTCATAGATTAGAGGAGAATACGATTATATAATGTTAGCAATATTATCGCAGTTTTTTTAAAGAAGTTTTAAAAATAGTTTGCTCTTGAAGAAATATCTTAATTGGTTCCCAAGATAATAACGATCAATTTTGCGTTGTGTAATAGCAGAATGGTAATTTTAAGAGATGCCCTAATTTTTTCAAGTGATTAACATTCTGAAAATTGGAATGCCAGGATTTACACACACATAAACACATATAGAAAGTCATACCAACATACCCATACGCACATACAGAAACAAACACACACACACATACACACACACCTATATGTACCATGCATATATGTGCTTAGATAGGAATTTTAGCAGTATATATGGTAGTAGTATATATGTAAATATACATACATATAGAGAGATCCATTTATACATATAGATAGATAAGATAGATATAGATAGATATATAGATAGATAGATACATACATACATACACACATACATACATACATACATACATACATACATACATACTTATATACATACATACTTAGACAGATACATTGATAGATTTATGAAAATATATCTAGCATCGCGTAGGACAAGAAAAATACAAAAAACATAAGTATTAGTTTCTCGTGAAATAAATATTTAAAATCCTTAACGTTTCTGACAAACAGCCCTTCATCAAGAAGACAGAAAGAGAAAAGAGAAGGAAATAATAATCGATTACAGTTTAAAGAAAGACAAAGACTCACCTCAGTATATTCCACATTATACTAATTTCTATATATCAAACTGTTTTATAATGCAAGGGTTAATAGAATGAATGCATCCATACCTGCGCACGAAATTATTTCGATTGAAAGATGATTGTCACCTTGAATTGATAGAGCAAATGAAGAATTAAATTTTATTGTTGCTATTGCATAAAAGGAATTTACTGATAATTCTAATACACATATGTATATCTATCTATCTATCTATCTATCTATCTATCTATCTATCTATCTATCTATCTATCTATCTATCTATCTATCTATCTATATATCTATCTATCTATCAATCTATCTATCTATCTATCTATCTATCTATCTATCTATTTATCTATCTATCTGTGATAACGATCCCTATTGATCAAATTTTTTTTTTCCTCTCCCCCTTTTTTTTAACCCCCCATTTTTTTGTCCTCTTTCTCTCCTTTTACGATCCCTTTTGATCGAAACTCCCCCTTCCTTTTTTTTTTTTAAACCTTCAAAAGAAAAGCT
>NW_021831937.1:20000-22500 GCF_006345805.1 Octopus sinensis | reverse complement strand
TAGGCCTTATTGCTCTATCTTTAGTTTTAAGTGAAATGTCATATTAACATTTTAGAAATGTTTAAAATTGCCATGTGAATTTCAATACAGGAAAAGAGCGATTACAACAACGAATCTAATATCTTCTTAAATATAACCTCTTCTACAAGAGGGAAAGAAATATTTTGTTGTGTATATAAATTGCTACTGAAAATTGCTGACGTGTATTTTGTTCCATCTACGTATATTTTGGTATTTCTGCTAAAATTTATCGAAAAATTTACGGTTTTAAGCGATATATAATTTTTTTTTTGTCTTGCATAAGTTTCGTTTATTATTGGTGCATGCATGGCTGCGTGGCTGCGTGACTAACAAGCTCGATTTGTTAATCTGTGGTTTTGGGTTCAGTTCCTTTGTGGGATCCTTCAGCTTGTTTAATTTTTCTGCTATTGTCCCAGGTCGATTAATGTTCCGTAATTGAATTTGGTTGGCGGAAATTGAATGGTAACACGTCTTGTATATACACACACACGCACGCATACACACATACATACAGCCACACACACACAAACACAGACACACACGTCTCTGTGTGAGGACGTCCACGCCTGAGTCTTTGTGATTGTCCAACCCGACGACTTCACAACCAGTAACCAAACACACCCACAACCCTTTAGTCGGCCCGAGGCGATAGCAGAAGACATTTGACGAAAGTTCCATGCACTAGGATTGAACCCGTAGCTCTGTGGCGTTAAAGCAAGCTTCTTACCAAGCAGCCATTCATACATGTGTATGTGTGTGTGTGTGTGTGAGTGTGTGTGTGTGTGTGTGTGTTGTGTGTGTGTGTGTGTCTGTTTATAAGGCGAAATGGCAGAAACGTTAGCACACCGGGCGAAATGCTTAGCGGTATTTCGTCTGCCGTTACGTTCTGAGTTCAAATTCCGCCGATGTCGACTTTGCCTTTCATCCTTCCGGAGTCGATAAATTAAGTACCAGTTACGCACTTGGGTCAATGTAATGGACCTAATCCCTTTATCTGTCCTTGATTTTTCCCTTTTATGTTCAGACTCTTGTGGGCAATAAAAAAATAAGAAAATTTAGCACGCCGGGCGAAATGCTTAGCGGTTTTTCGCTTGTGTTTACGTTCTGAGTTCAAATTCCGTCGGGGTTGATTTTGCCTTTCATCCATTCGGATGTACCAGTCGCGTACAGGGGTCGATGTGATCGACTGGACCACACCTCAAAACTTTCGGACCTCGTACCTAGTGTAGGAAACAATAATATGTTTCTACTTTTCTTCAGATGAAACCATCCAGAACTGTTGCTGCTTAAGTTTATTGTCTACACACATATACAGGTAGTAAAATAAATGAGTCGCATCTATGATCCAATTCGTGTATGTGTGTGTGAGTCTGTGTGTGCATATATGCGTATGTGCATATAAATGGAAATATAAACGCGTATGGATGTGTGTGTGCAAACGCCTAGCGACGGATTCGATCCTTGAACTACATGGTAGTGAACCACTCTACTACACAGGCTTGCCTCTGTACATGTACGCACACACACACACACACACACAAACACATATATATATATATATATATGCGTGTGTGTGTATATATATATATATATATATACGTATAAATACATGCATATGTATATACATATATATATATATACTTATATATATATACACATATTTATGTATTTATGTATGTATGCATGTATGTATGTACGTACGTATGTATGTATATATGTATGTATGTGTGTGCGCGCGCTTATGTGTGTCTGCGTGTATATACATATACATGTATATGCATTTATGGATATATATATATATATATATATGCATATACACACATACATAAAGATATACACATACACACATACATTCATGAAAAGTCACTTGTACGCACATATTCAAACACACACACACACACGCATGTATTAATAGAGAGGGCGAGTAATTTGGAAATAAGAGAAGAAATATGACATCTCAGCGCTAGTAATGTCTGTCATGTAAGATATAACGATTGTATCAGGTTGGTTAAATGTGATGAAGAATCTAGGGAAAACCTATCAATTTTTCATCAATCGATTATATCCAGCAATCTTCCACATATCAATTCTTTGATCTTTTTCAATTACTTAGCAGTCTCTAAAGGAAAGATGTTCTCTTTAGAAAAAATATCTATGTATGTCTGTGTAGATATGTGTGTGCTTATGAGCAATTAAATTTATAATATATATATGTTTGTGTGTGTGTGTGTGTGTGTGTGTGTGCATTTTTGCTGCTCTGCGCCTACGGTTCTCATAGATCCTCAGTTCTCCGGAATCTATCCGTGTATGTGTATAGGTGTGTATGTATATTGGTGCGTATGTATATAGGTGCGTATGTATAGATGTATCTATCAAAATTTTTATCTATCATTCAATCTATGTATCTATCTGTCTATTTCCCCAACCCGCATTCATATACATATGTATATATCTATATATACATGCATGTATATATATA
>NW_021831937.1:12500-15000 GCF_006345805.1 Octopus sinensis | reverse complement strand
GCATTGATTCCTCCAAGAATCTGTCAAATCTCTGCTAAATTTGAACCTATCGTTGTTATTACCAATAATAAATCGAAAGATTTAATGTGCATGTGTGTGTGTGTCTCTCTCTCTCTCTTTCCCTATATATATATAAGACATATATATACATATATATATATATATATATACATATATATATATATATATATATATATGTATATATATATATATATACATATATATATATATACTTATGTATATATATATATACATATATATATACTTATGTATATATATACATATATATATATATATATATATATATATATATATATATACAGAATATATATATATATATATATATATATATATACATATATATATATACACAGACATATATATATATATATATATATATATATATATATACATATTGATATACGGATACGTCTTCGTACCGGTGGGTTATGTTTCTAATACTCTGTTTGTACGAGAGATATAATTCAATAATTGCAACCAATACGGTAGGGAATCAGATTGCTATGAAATTGTACATCACAAACACTATAAATATCGATACCATGATTTGCTTTGATCTTATAACGATCGTGTTGTGGCTGTTTTCAACCTATATATCAAATACAAATATTTTATGAATTTATAACTAAACACAGTATCACCTGATTGATAACAGACTGCGACGACGAACTCGTAGTTCTACCGACATGTGTGTATCGTTCTGGTATATATGTATGTAGTATCAATAATTTTATATCTATACATCTATGCATGTCTGTACGTAGGTGTATAGTTACGTATGTTTCTTTGTGTATGTGTACGAATGTACGTAGTTTTGTATGTAGTGGTATGTACACACATATGCGTGTTGATGAATGTGTCTGCGTGTGTAGTGGGGGTGCGTGTATGCTTGTGTCAATGTGTAAGTATGCAGGTATGCATGTATGTACATAGTACTGGGTAATGGCAGTTTAGCGAAACTTCATCAAATCGCGTAGACTAAAGAAGTTAAAGTGCAAAATGTGGGAGTCAACTCGTTACAACAGAAACAATGAGCGAATAATAAGCGAATATGTATGTGTGTGTATATATAAATATATCTGTGTGTGCACGTATGTATGTGTATGTGTGTGCATGTGATATACGTGCAAAACCCATCGGTGGGAAGATGTATCCTTCGTAATTTTGTATCTGTTTTTTTATAAACATAAATCTGTCCTCAAATATCTTACGCACCCTGTATATATATATATATATATATATATATATATATTGAGGACAGATTTTTGTTAATAAGAATATTAAAAAAATTTAGCCAATAAAAACACACGCACTATATATTTGGTGTTAATTTGTTTCAGTGTTATTTATTTTTTACATTGATCTTAATCCTATTTCGGCCAGAGTTTTTCGTCACACTTCTGTGACCTCATCAGTGGTCCTTTGCTTTCTTCTTTCTTATTTGTGTGTCTCTCCTTACTAACGGTCAGCCATTTTGTATTTTGTAATTTGCTTTTGTTTATTTTTTTATAAAAAAATTAACAAAATAATGGCGGTGCCTCAGCATGGCCACAGCTCAAGAGCTGAAACTGGAAAACGTAAACATAAACATAAAAACAATTTTCAAAAAAATGCATTTTTCAAGGAGAGGTGCTACGAAACTGCATTGGCGTCAGTTTAACTTACCAAAAGCATCATCTATGTTACCAAAATTCAGTAAGTCCAACAAATATTTATCATGAAATCTTTGTATTACCCTGTCTCCCTATATATCTGCATATCCAGTCTACTAGCTCGTTATCTCTCTTGTCATATTTGACATAGAGTCTTTCGGTCACTCAGTCATTTTGCATCTTCCTCATACTGTTCACTAATCTTCGTTTATCTTTCATTTTCTTTCCTAATTCTCTTTCTATTGTCTTTCTATTACGTTTGTTCTTCATTGACTTTCCCCATATATTTAGCCAGATCTAACCCTTAATATCAGAATATTCCATTTATTTATAAGTAGCTTTGTTTCTTTTTTTCTTTATTCCTTCTTTTTTTAGTTCTTTTTTTTTTCTCATTGTATATAACTTTCTACCTATCTGTTTTTCTTTCTCTATATCTTTGAAATTTTCCTCTCACCATTGAAGTTTTTTTTTCTGTTTACATTTTTAACCTACGTTCTTTCTTCCTTTCTTTCTGTCTTTCTTTCTTTCTTTTTGTCTATCTATCTATCTATCTATCTATCTATCTATCTATCTATCTATCTATCTATCTATCTATCTATCTGTCTATGCATTTATCTATCTATCAGTCTGTCTATCTATCTGTCTATGTATCTATTTATCTGTCTATGTATTTAGCTATCTATCTATGTATTTATCTATCTCTCTATTTATCAATCTATCTATCTACCTATATATATAAACATATATATATTTATCTATCTATGTATTTATCTATCTATCTATCTATTTATCTATCTATGTAGCTAGATCTCTAGCTATCTATCTCG
>NW_021831937.1:0-10000 GCF_006345805.1 Octopus sinensis | reverse complement strand
GTATACATCCCTTTATATATTTTTACATGCGTGTATGCATGTATATTTTCACGTGGTAAGCCGAATCGTGTTAGTTTGCAACACACTGTGTGTGCGTATTTGTGTTTGTATATGTATGTATATACATATGTGTGGAGGCGCGATGACGCAGTGGTTAGGGCAGCGGACTCGCGGTCATAAGTTCGTGGTTTCGATTCCCAGACCTGTCATTCTGACTGTTTATTGAGCGAAAGCACCTAAAGCTCCACGAGGCTCCGTTACAGGGTGGTGGCGAACCCTGCTGTACCCTTTCACCACATCCTTCTCTCATTCTTTCTTCCTGTTTCTGTTGTACCTGTATTTTAAATGGCCAGCCTTGTCACATTGTGTGTCGCGCTGAATCTCCGCGAGGACTACGTTAAGGGTACACGTGTGTGTGGAGTGCTCAACCACTAATAAGTTAATTTCACGAGCTGGCTGTTCCGTTGATTGGAGCCACTGGGACCCTTGTCGTCGTAACCGACGGAGTGCCTTAGTAATACATACATACATACATATATATATATATATTCATATATATGTATGCATGTATGTATCTATTTGAGCGTGGTTGGATTATCAGAAACGTGGTTACATAACTATCGACAGGAAAAGTTATCAATCTGTCAATTTCCATTTCTATTAAACCAATTTCAAAGATAAGTTAACACATCAACTGCCGTTATTTATAATATACAATATTAACAGAATTCTGTTTCATTATTCACAAACTTAGATCGCATTAAACAGTGGGGAAGCCATTGTACTTACTTTTCGCATTGAATATACTCTATAACTAACTATAAATTACAGCTTACTTTCTCTGTCCCTGTGGACAGCCAACAGTTCTGCGATCTTTGATGACATTTTAGTCAAATCTGAAACAAAGTTGGATCGGTTGCTGTTTAGTTCTGATTCATATATGCTATACTGTACTTTTTATGGAAACCTCATTTATACAGGACGTTTTCAAATGTCATTTTTCTTAAGATTCCGGAGGCTGATGTGTGCTTTTACAATAACCACAAATTTAACATTTTCCTTGCACTTGATACACCGTTCTGTTACAATTTGTGAATCGTATAAATAATAACCATCCAGCCATTAAATTATCATAGCCATAGAAACCTCGCATCCAGCTTCTTTATTCTGGTTTACTTGCATGTGTGCCGTTAGCGATCTCCGTAGTACTTTATAAAATACTAGACAGATCAAGAGCTAAAATGATAGTGAGACATATGTAGGTCAGTGTATTTAAGTGACAATAGCCTGTTCAACACTTTCTTCTCTTTCTCTCTCCCGGTTGACATATTAGGTTCTAGTGACAAGCATTGCAACATAACTTGTACTATTATATTTACAAATTCTATGTCAGAGAATCTTTCTGTAAGAAGAGAATCCTTCCTCAAAGCACGACAAAAGATAATGGGAGCCTTCTAAACTCTCGAGAAATCTACATACATACGCAGGAGTGGTTGTGTGGTCGGTAGCTTGCTTACCAACCACATGGTCCCGTGTTCAGTCCCACTGCGTGGCACCTTGGGTAAGTATCTTGTACTATAGCCTCGGACCGACCAAAGCCCTGTGAGTGGATTTGGTAGACGGAAACTGAAAGAAGCCTGTCGTATATATGTGTGTGTGTGTGTGTATGTTTCTGTGTCTGTGTTTGTCGTCCCAACATCGCTTGACAACCGATGCCGTCGTGTTTACGTCCCCATAACGTAGCTGTTCGGCAAAAGAAGCCGATAGAATAAGTACTAGGCTTACAAAGAATAAGTCCCGGGCTCGATTTGCTCGACTAAAGGTAAGTGGCTTGCTTACCAATCACATGGTTCCGGATTGAGTCCCACTGCGTGACACCTTCGGCAAGTGTCTTCTACTATAGCATCAGGCCGACCAAGGCTTGTGAGTGGATTGGTAGACGGAAACTGAAAGAAGCCTGTCGTATATATGTGTGTGTGTGTGTGTATGTTTCTGTGTCTGTGTTTGTCGTCCCAACATCGCTTGACAACCGATGCCGTCGTGTTTACGTCCCCATAACGTAGCTGTTCGGCAAAAGAAGCCGATAGAATAAGTACTAGGCTTACAAAGAATAAGTCCCGGGCTCGATTTGCTCGACTAAAGGTAAGTGGCTTGCTTACCAATCACATGGTTCCGGATTGAGTCCCACTGCGTGACACCTTCGGCAAGTGTCTTCTACTATAGCATCAGGCCGACCAAAGGCTTGTGAGTGGATTTGGTAGACGGAAACTGAAAGAAGCCTGTCGTATATATGTATATGTATATATATATATATGTGAGTGTGTGATTCTGTGTCTGTGTTTTCCCCCCAACATCGCTTGACAACCGATGCTGGTGTGTTTACGTCTCCGTAACTTAACGATTCGGCAAAAAAGACCGATAGAATAAGTACTAAGCTTATTCGACCAAAGCCTTGTGAGTGGATTTGGTAGACGGTAACTGAAAGTAGCATGTCGTATATATATATGAATGTATGTATATATGTGTGTGTGTATGTATTTGTTATTTTTACCTGTTTGCCTTCCCACTGATGTGTTTACGTCCCCATCACTTAGCAGTTCGGCAGAAAGCGATCTATAGAATAAGTACTAGGCTTACAAAGAATAAGTCCCGGGGTCGATTTGCTCGACTAAAGGCGGTACTCCAGAATGTCCGCAGTCAAATGACTGAAACAAATAAAAGAGTAAAAAGCGAGTAAGAGTATACATACATACATACATACATACACACACACACACATACATACATACATACATAAACACATACATACATACATTAAATGGCGGTGCCACAGCATGGCCACAGCTCAAGAGCTGAAACTGGAAAACATAAAACATAAAATAAAAGCATAAACACATACATATATACATTTGTGTGTTTTTGTTTCAGTGCTCCTATATGTATAAGGGAGGAGTGTGTTTGCCAGCGTGTAAACTAAACGTTAAACATGCAAACAGATTTCAAAATCATCCCTCGATGGCGTTAGTGGCGATTTTGTTTCTCGAGGGTTATGTTTATTTAATGCCGTACCTATTGTTTCGCTTCGTTATCGTCAATGCTGTTGCTGTTAGCTTGATGTTCATGTTGTTATTTATCATTGTTGCCGTTGTATTTTTATTCTAGTCGTTAATAATATCACCCATGCTGCAAAGCAATTTCTCTATTAATTTTCCTTTAAACTTAAATTCAATTTAGAAAATCTTAAGATACCTTTCTATCGCGTTGTTTTGTTTTTTTAATGAAATACCATTCAAATTTAGAAAATCGATTAAGTTCTTTCATCAATATCCCACCGCACCCGATATTCTATATTCGACATTTTTGCATATCTTAATTAGGCCGCTCATTAAATGTAGCATGAAATTCTAAGAAATATATCCAGTTTATAGTCCAAGCAGTTTCGTAGCTGAAAATTTGTAACTTTAATGTGAAGCCACGACGTGACAAATCGTTGGCGAATCGTTCATCGTTTTATAGCTAATTATCAAAAGGCACGACCGTTGTTGCAAAACTTTATGTTGTTCGTGGCATTGTTGATGATGTCATCACCGTTGCATCTGTATTCGTCATTGTCGTCATCGTTTCCTTCGTCGTCATCGTCAGAGACTTTCCATTGCTGTCATCGTCTCTTAATGTTTCATAGATTAAGCAATCAACGAGAGTTTGTGTTTTTGTTTGTGCGTGTGTGTGTGTGTGTGTGTGTGTGTGTGTGTGTTCATTATCTGCACACTCACCCCACACACACATGTAAACACACAACACACACACGCGCACACACACACACACACATATATATAAATATACACACATATATATATGTGTGTATAATTATATATATATATATAATATATATATATACATATATGTTATATATATATATGTGTGTGGGTGTGTATATAAATATATATATATATATTATATATATATATATATAATGCATATACGTATATAGATATTTATATAAGTGTATATATGTCCTATGTTTGCTTCATAAATATATAAGCATAAACATGAATATATGTACAAATGTATATACGTATAATTGTATGTGTCTGTGTTTATACACATATATAAATATATGTGTGTTTAAACACACACACAGACATATACATGTATGTATGTAAATATGTATGTAAGTATGTTTGTGTGTGTTTGTATAAGTATAAAAACTAAATAATTTTTGCATAAGAAACCTACTGATTTAAAATATAAAATGAGAAGAACGCCATAATCATGCTATTTTGCATGATTAATCATTTTCGTATACACTCGAAGAAAAAAATGCCCCCTCATTACCAACTTATCAACAGAATCATCGTCATCACATTCATCATCATCATCATCATCACCATCGTCATCATCATCCTCGTCGTCATCATCATCATCATCGTTGTCGTCATCATCATCATCATCATCCTCATCATCATCATCGTCATCATCATCATCATCATCATCTTCTCCCGCTTCTTCTTTTACTTCTTCTTCTTCTTCCTCATCAATATTATCATCTACTGAATTATATTTTTTTTCTCCCCGCTTCCTCATTTACTTATTTTAGCTTTATCTCATTTCAACGAAAATTTAAACAAAAAAAAAAAACAAGTTCTCGTCTATTGTATTGTTTCACCTACGATCTTTCTGCCATTTTTTTTTGTTCATCCATTTTTTTGTTTTTAATAAAATTTCTCTACATTTCTTCGCCATTTATTCACAGAAACATAATTCTAATTTGTCTTTCATTCATGGCATATATTAAATTTACATATTTATGTCATTTTCTTATAGAAAAATTACGCATTTGTCTTGATTCTTGCCAGTTACTCTTGTTGGTGGTGTTTATGTTATTTCGACTTTTCATTTTTATTTAATAGTTGTTGATGTTACTATTTTTGTTTAGATTGCTGTTTTATATTTGTTCCGTGAAGGCACGTAGCTTAGTGGTTAGGGCATTCGACTCACGATTGTAAGGTCGTTAGTTTAATTCCCGGCGACGCGTTTTGTCCTTGAGCAAGCCACTTTATTTCACGTTGCTCCAGTCCACTCATCTGGCACAAATAAGTAGTACCTGTATTTCAAAGGGGCCAGGCTTGCTTATCACATTCTATGTCAGGCTGAATCTCTCTAAGAACTACGTTAAGGGTGCACGTGTCTGTGGAGTGCTCAGCCACTTGCACGTTGATTTTACGAGCAAGCTGTTCCGTTGATCGGATCAGCTGAGACCCTCGTCATCGTAACCGACGGAGTGTTCCTTTATTTTCGCTTGTTGTTTTGTTTAATTTTTTTTCAAGTCTTACTCAGATTGATGTTGTTGCTTATATTGTTGCACCACCACAACCACCACCGCCACCCCACCACCATCACCACCACGACCACCACTACTACTATTACTACTATGATTATGATTATGATCATAATTTTATAATGGTCGTTGTGATGCATTAATTGTGATAAGTCATCTTTTGCGAGTTCTTTCCTGCTGATCGTAATGTGTGTGCCTGTGTATGTGTGTGTGTGTGTGTATGTGTATGTGTGTGTATGTGTATGTGTGTGTGTGTGTGTGTTGTGTGTGTGTGTGTGTGTGTGTGTTCATTACCTTCGTTCCTGAGCCTTACTCTTTTTGCTATGTACTGGAAATTCTAAATACGAGGGTTTCTGCTAAGGGTCTTCAAACGCATGATATTTTCGCAATATTATTAAGGGCTGGATCGCAGCAATGCACTCTGGCGCTAGCAAAGTGGCTAAAGTAAACGATCACCTATCAGCACCGATTTATATCTCCCGTTTGATGCGTCAGAGGTGTTCTTTCTCATCCTTTCTTTATGCTCTTCGCTAGATTCTTTACTGCAGAAGTTAGAACTCCCAAAAGGCATCCCTTCGAACTGGGATGCGGAGGAATTGCGTCGAAATATGCGGAAGAGTAGTGTTGATTCGATATATGCAGAAGAGCTGCGTCGATATATGCGGAAGTGCTGTGTCGACATATGCGCAAGAGCTGTGTTGAAATATGCAGAAGATCTGGGTCGACATATGCAGAAGACTTCACAGTTATGGTGTCATACACCACGGAAGTTCAGGTAGTCGATTCTATTTTTTTTTAAATACGAGCCGATGGCAGGAGCTAAGGTAAATACAAGCATTTAAAAACATAATTAAATTTTAATTAATTCTAGTATATTCTCTATGTATTTTCAACTTAATTTCTCTCTCTGAAACAAAAACACTCCAGGTCACACAAGTGTGAACTGTGGTAAGATACAACGTCAAGCAGTAACTAATTAAAGAAGTATTTGCCACCTCTGTTCTACCTTTCAGGGGTAATTTCTTCTCTGTCAATTTCTGAGAAAGACTGTCCACCTTGTTTGTAATTTCACACTCGTGCTTGTACATTTCAAGATCCGGGAAAAACCAAACAGTGAGCAATTTCATTGGTTTGTCTACCCGTCGACCTACAATGCTTTCATTAGCATAGTTTTGCCTCTGCAGTTGCCGAGCTGGAGCGTTTACTTTTCTGGTTCCTGTGGAAAGGGTGTGTTCCACTGGTTCACCTGATGACGGTCTTAGTACGCAATGTTTGCTAATACAATAGGAATGCGCTGCGGTTATACCGGTTACAGATTTTCCTGGACTGTGAGCCGGTGTATTCTGCAATTGTATGACACGCTTTTCTGCAGCACTTATCTTTAACGGAGCTGCAGTCATGTGTCAGGAAAAGACCAAGATTAAGCCCGTGGAACCTTTAGAATCGCCAGGGGCTCACTGCTCTCTACCAGTTTGGTAATACAGTAATTTGAAGTTTTATGGTAGTAATATATAGAAATTTAGTGGTTGGTTAGACATTTTTGGGGTAACTCTAGACGTCGACGAAGATGAACTAGTTCGTCCATTTCGTAGGAGTTTCGGGCTCATTACCGCCTTAGATACTTTCCAGAAATCCTTAGCCTGATAGTACTACTGAATAGCATTGACAGTTCGAGATAAATTCTGCAGGCACGGAAGCGCTGTCAGGTGGGACGTAATCTTTCTGCATGCCCTCCGGCAGGGTCCGAGTATTGCTGACTTGTGGAGTTATATCGAACAGCTGTTATCAAATGTGAGACGAATTCGACTATTTCTTTCAACATCAGCATACTAATCATCATCATCATCATCATCATCATCATCATCACATCATCTTCATCATCATCATCACCACCATCACCATCATCATGATCATCATCAACATCACCATCATCACCAACATCACCATCATCATTATCATCATCATCAACATCATCATTATAGTCATTATTCTTTAATTTTATTTTTCATTTTTAATATTTTTTCTAATTTTTGTTATCTTGTCATTATTAGCATCATTTCCTTTCACCTATATGTCATTTTTATTGCGATTATTACTATTTTTATTATAATAATATCGATTATTATTATTATTATTATTATTATTATTATTATTATTATTATTATTATTATTATTATTATTATTATTGTCGTTGCTGCTGTTTTTCTTGTTCTTCTTGTCACTATCATCATCATTACCATTAGCATCATCAGCATCATCACGGTCATCATCATCATCAACAACATCGATATCGTCAACATCATAAACATGAACATCATGATCATTGTTTTTGTTATTATTATTATTATTACAATTATTATTATTTTTATTTCAGGTTATCATTAATATTAAAATGATTAACATTCTATGATATTAATAGTATTCAGTTTCTTTTTAGCCTTCTACTTCTTATAAGTAACAGTTATATTTTGTTTCACTTTTTTTCTGTTTTAATTTATTCTTAAATATGAAATGCAGGAACAAAAAAAAAATATATATATCATACCATGCCAAAAAAAAAAAACGTATTTTTCTAATGTAAAATTTTGCACGTTATATTTTAAACAGAAATTAATTTTATCAAGAAACAATAGCGAACAAAATCTATAAATAAATAACAAATATATGATTAATAAATTATAACTTAGTACATAAAATAAACATAATAATAAAATATATTATAATTCATCTGATTTTAAATATATAATTTTTCCTTGAAATTTTTATATAATTTTCTTTGAAAAATATTCCATTTTCTCAATATATTTCACTAATATATTTCCTTCTTAATTCCTCGCTCTCTTTGGGTTTGCACGAAAAAATATAGTGTTCTTTGTTTCTTTGGAGTTTTTTGTTGTTTTTTTTTCTCATTTACCTCATGTATATTTACTTTAATTTAATTTATTTCCAGAATTTTTTTTCGTTTTATCTTATTTTCTAGTGTTGCTTAGTTTATTAAATTTTCTGCAGGTTAATAAGGGCTATTTTGTTGTACTTTGTATTTTGTTTTGTAATGTGGTTGTATATCGATCTCTCTCATTTGTTGTCGTTTGTTGCTGTTGTTATTGTTACCGTTGTTGTTGTTGTCCATCATATATAAATCATCTGGGAACACAAAACAAACCCAAGCAAAAAACAATGACAACAAACTATAGAGAAGAAAAAAAAACAGAAATAAAATATTGAAGGCGAAAGAGATATTTAGTAATAACAATACATAACACAGCAATTGAATGAGTGAACATGCAAAACAGCATTTTTGTGAACCAAGCAAAATTATTTGAAAAGACAAAAAAAAAAAAACGCATTTTTATAACACAATATACAATATAAAAATAAAGATAATCTTTAAGAAGAAATACATAAATAGCAGTGAAAATATGCAAATTAATATGAGACAATCTGGCTAGGGAGTGGGTAATAAGATGGGATAATTTCATACTAAGATTTTCTCTGATGAAAAGAAAAACGAAATACATATTAAGGTATTTATTGAATGCTAATTCTTTTGTTTCCTAAATTTCTGCCTTCGTTTTATGTGAATCTGAGTATGTATATATTTGTGTGCGTTTCTCAGTTGCGTTTCTGTGAGCGTGTCTCATGCAGTTGAAGTTTTCGTGGCACTATCATCGTATTCTTATGCTAAAACAAGTGTTTACTTTGAATCACAATAGCGTTGATGTTGTCGTTAATTTCGGTAACGAATTTTAACAAAGAATACGAAACTGTTGCATAAGCCGCCTTCGTAAGCTTGCTATATCGTCAAATTATGCAAACGCATACATTCATAATACAAAATCTCATTTTCGTTTTGTTTTTTTTTTTCCTTTCTCCCTCTTTATCTACCTGCATGTGTGTATGCATACATATATTTATGAATCTCTTTATACATACTCTCTGGCACGCGTGCATAGAAGCGCGCGCATATACGTGTATATATATATATATGTGTGTGTGTGTATGTGTGTTTGTGTGAGCGTGTGTATATATATATATATATATATATATATAAATATGTATGTATGTATGTTCGTATGTATGCACATTTATGTATATATATATATATATATATATATATATATATATAGACATTTATAGATTATATAGATATGCATATATAGATAGATAGATATATAGACACCCGCACAATACACCCGCATATCAATATATATATATATATATGTATATATATATATATATATATATATATATATATATATATATATATATATATATATATATATATATATATATATATATATATATAATGCATACATGTGTATTGCATTCCTTTGCTTAATTAGTTTAATACAAAAAAAAACAAAACAAAAAATTTTAATATAAAAAAAAAATTAGCCTTTATATTTTTTCAAAAAGCGTAAGTGTAAATAACGGAGTGTCCTTCTATAACAAAGAACATCCATTTTGTTTCCTTTCCTTCTTTCTTCATAATTCTTCTTTTTTTTCTTCCCCCGCCCCCCCCCTCCGTTATTAAAGCGTGTGAAGGGTAATTCACAGTTAGATATAATTATGATTAGCACAACAATATATGAATATTCATGTTTGTTTTATTCAATTGTGACTAACTGAACATGTTTTCTTGTTGTTTTTTTTTTACTTTTT
>NW_021831936.1:25000-30000 GCF_006345805.1 Octopus sinensis | reverse complement strand
GTAGCTGTTCAAGAACTAGCAGGGTGGCTTGGATTTGGTCATTCGGCCATTCATTGACACCTGCATGTCATCGGAAAGCCACCATCTTTGCTTTCATGACGAAAGGTATTTTACCGTCAGAATATTGCTTCGCCACATATAACGAGGATGACATTCCAAAGGCTGAAGCAGTGTGAATGGAGAATGATGCCACATTCACAATATTCGTTGGACATTTCCCTATCGGATTATCATTTCTTCCTCTGTTTTCTATTTCTTCTATTGTATTTGTTTTGCCTTCAGCCATTTGTCTATATGTTGGCTTACTTTTACCAAAGACCTGATTGTTATAGGCTGTTTGCAGACTTCAATTCTTCGTATTTCAAGTTTCAACGTAAATTTATATTATTATTTTCTTTTGTTTTTTGCTTTTCTACCTCTTTCTTTACGATCCTGGAATCAAACGGTCATAAAATGTCAATAAATAAGCATCTTCGCTTTCCCTTATCTATAATTGTAATATCTGGTCTATTATTTTCTTATTTCTTGCCAGACTTCAGTACTCTTTCGATGCGATTATTGTACCATGTCATCATCATCATCATCATCATCATCGTATTATTATTATTATTATTATTATTATTATTATTATTATTATTATTATTATTATTATTATTCTATGTTTGAGTTTTGCTTTATATTTGTACAAGTTGGCTCCAAGTCTCACCCAGAGACCTCAAGAGACAACAGGTTGGAAGTTCATGTTGTTATGCCTAGTGTGCCATATATTTGGGGGGGGGGGAGTTTTTGGTGTTGTACTAATGAATGTCAAAAAAAAAGAAATTTTTTTTTTTTTTAACCGAAAATTATGTTTGTTTTAAACCTTGAGATTACATAGAAAGTATTTTGCGTAGGATATGAGCAGTTCCCATGAGCACTATCTTTTGAATTTCTGCCATTTTTGGGTTTCCTGGTATCTGAGTTAGGTAGCTATCAGCCCCTTTATATCATTCCCAGGGCACCTATGACAACAGGTATTGTTTTAGTCTTCAGGTTCCACATTTTGCTGATTTCTATTTCAAGATCTTTATATTGTGCTCAGTTTTTGGTAGGTCTTGACAGATACGTTTATATTGATTGGGGCAGTCATATCAATGAGGTGGCATGTTCTTTGTTTGAAGTCTTTCAAAATGATGTCTGGCCTATTTGCATCTATCTTTCTGTCAGTTTGAATGGTGAAGTTCCAGAGGAGTGATGAGTGTCATTTTCAAGCACTGGGGGTGGATTGTGTTCCCACCAGTTTTTTTCATGAGGCAAATCCAGGTTTTTGCAGATACCCAGTAAATATATTGTGCAGCTCTATCGTGTCTGTTGAGATACTCTGTAGGCGCTAGAGACTGCACTTGGAGACCACATGGTCAATGGTTTCATTTGTGTGCTGGCATACACGACCCACGTTGGACTGCTTCTGATCTTTAATATGTGGCCTGGTAGTTTCTTGTTGGTAGGCATTGATCTTGAGCTGCTATGATAAACCCCTCTGTTTCAGATTTTAAGCCAGAGGCCATTAGCCATTGATGGGTCAGGGCTTTGTCAACATCTGCATTATTTGCTCTCTTTGGGTATTTGCCATAGAGAGGTTTTTCTTGCATTTATCATTCAGAATATCTAAGGCCGTAGATTTAGCACAGGTTTTCATGCGCTTAGCTTTTTTTCGTTTTTCTGTTGTTCTTGCATGTCTATCTCTAATTCCGAAATTTGTTGTACTCGGAATTCACTTAGATATTCCTTTGCCTGTTTTGTTACTGAGTATAATGCTTTCTTATTTTCATGTTTTGAGACAAGTTTTAACATCCAGTCCTCAGAGTTTTTCCGGTAGGTGTCTAGGCCAATTGTAGCAATCTTCATTGTTATTGCCAGTTGTAAAAGTCCACGGCCTCCCTCTTTTCTTGGCAGACAAAGTCGTCTGTATCTGCCTTAGGGTGGTGCATTCTATGCATTGTCAACAATTTTCTTATTTTTCTGTCGAGCTGACATATTTCAGTAATTGACCAGTTAACGATATTGAAACTGTAAGTCACGACTGGTATGGCTACTGCATTAATCGCTTCGATCCTGTTTCTCGCATTCAGCTCTGTCTTGAGTATTGCTCTTACTCTGCGATAGCATTCTCTCCTGATCCTTTCCTTCATCTCTGAATGCCTTATTCCTTCTCCTTCAATTATCCCTAGATACTTGTAGTTCTCTGCTGGGTCTAATTCTTTTATGACATTCTGCTGGTCAAGGTTAACGTTAGATGGTTTCTGTCATTTTTCTTTGATAAAGGTAGCTTTTGCACACTTATCGAGGCCAAATTGCATTCTGATGTCATCACTGAATTGTTTGACAATCGCTAGTAAGCCCTTGAGTTGTTGGTCATTTTGCAAAGAGCTTTAAATCATCCATGTAAATGAGATGATTTATATTTTTATCAAACATTTTATACCCGTACTGCGCGTATTGAGCAGTTTTGAGAGAGGTATTAAGGCTAAAAGAAGAGGAGTGGTGATAGTGAGTCACCCTGGAAAATGCCACATGAAATTTTACATCACCAGCATTTAGAGATTCATTGTCACTGTTATTATTATTATTATATTATTATGACTTTTTTTCTTCTTTCAAATTTTCTCCATTTCTTGCCGAGTGTCTTCCCGACTCCTAGGGCAAAGAAACTCATAGTGTATATTGGTAGGCCATTAAACCAAACTCAGTAGTTCGTTCGTTCATTTTTTTTTTTTTTTTAAGTTAAATTAAAATACATGAGCAGCAACAGTTCTCACATCGACAATGCTCTTCTCAATACGTGTGATGTACCAGTTAAGACAATCTTTTGCACTTCTTGCAGGAATGGTAAGCCAGGGATCATTCTCATATAATTTTTGATTCCCTTCTTGATCATTCCTAGTGCTCCTACGATCACTGGTATTGTAACCGCCTTGAGATGACACATTTTCTCAATTTCAATGAGTAGGTCTTTATATTTATTATTATTATTATTATTATTATTATTATTATTATTATTATTATTATTATTATTATTATTATTACGAAGGCGGTGTGCTGGCAGAATCGTTAGCATGCCGGGTGAAATGCCTGGTGGTATTCCGTCCGTCTTCAGGTTCTGAGTTCAAATTCCACTGTGGACCGCTTTACCTTTCATGTTTTTGGGGTCAATAAAATAAGTACATCTCCTCCTCTAAAATTGCTGCCCTTGTTGCAAAATGTGAAACCATTATTACTATTATTATTATTATTATTATTGTTATCATCATCATCATCATCATCATCATCATCATTATTATTATGATTATTATTATTATTATGATTATTATTATTATTATTATTATTATTATATTATTATTATTATTTTATTACTATATATTATTATTATTATTATTATTATTATTATTATTATTATATTATTATTATTATATTACTATTATTATTACTATTATTATTATTATTATTATTATTATTATTATTATTTTATATTATTATAATAAAGGCGGTGAGGTGGCAGAATTGTTAGCACTCCGGGCGAAACGCTAAGCGCTGTTTCACCCAACATGATATTGTTGTCTTTATTGCATGAATCTATGTTGTTGGAAATACCTTATTTTAGTTTCATCAGCCGTACCATTTCGTGCTGGCTTAGGGTAGGTTGGAAGTGGGTATGAATTTTTTAGTTCTTCTCCTAGATTGTTTCTTTTCATCGCAATTAAGGAGCTCAATTTACCCTTAGAAACATCTAGTTAATTCTTACATGGGACCCTGGCAGCGACTGCGGGACTGGATCAGAACGGGCCTGTGAGTAATGGTAATTAAGATGTATCTCCATGCCCACCACAACTTTAGAACTCACAAACTGGAGCCTCACCACCGGACGCTGTTTAATGTGATTCTCAAGCGGAAGATAAAGCATGTACATACATACATACATGCATACCTACATACATACATACATACATACATACATACATACATCCATATATACATAGATACATACATACATGCATACATACATACACAGATATATCTGATAACCAAGATTGGCTGAAGTGCTTCATTAAGACATACATGCAAAAATATATGCACTGTCCATATACATATAGATATATACATATCTGTCTGTGTGTTTCTAATTAATCTAATTTATTTGATTTTATTTATCTGTCTTTACCTCTGTCTACATAAATGCATACATACATACATACATACATACATACATACATACATACATACATACATACATACACGCATGCATGCATGCATACATGCATACATACATACATACATGCATACATACATACATACATACATACATACATACATACATACATACATATATTTTGTCTCTAGTAAAAAATTATACACATTTATTGATGTATCACTCACTATGATTTTGTAGTGTCAATACTGGATAATATGCATTTCTCTTCTGAACGTGGCATAAGTAGTACGAAATATTCTGCGCTGCGAATAGTGTGCAACTAGTCCAGAAACAGCCGTAAAGTATTACCTACACACATCTTTTCCATCATTTACGAGTCTTTCACTAGTGACAGCACTGATCTACCAACCTGTCTAACTCTATATCAATTCTACGGACTTGTTTTCTACACCGACCAGAAATGTAGCTCCCTACATCTGATCCACGACGAACGGTTTACATTCCAGATTCTTTTGGTTTTACTGATATATATATATATATATAATTATATATATATATATATATATATATATATATAATATATATATATATTATATATATATATATATATATATATATATATATATATGTATTATATATAATAGGCTTGGTTGTGTGGTAAGAAGCTTGCTTTCCAACCACATGCTTCAGGTTCAATTCCACTGCAGTGTATTTAGGCAAGTATCATTTACTATAACCTCGGGTCAACCAAAACCTTGTGAGTGGATTTTCTAGGCGGAAACTGAAGTAAGTCTGTCTTATATATATATAT
>NW_021831936.1:7500-17500 GCF_006345805.1 Octopus sinensis | reverse complement strand
GAAATGCAGACCAATAATGACCATCTTGGCTTCTATTCAGACTTTAGTATAAATCTGGGACTGGCTGTTAGCTGGTTACGATGACAAGGGTTCCAATTGATCCGATGAACGGAACAGCCTGCTCGTGAAATTAACATGGAAACAGCTGAGCACTTCACAGACACGTGTAACTTTAACGTGATTCTCAAGGGGATTCAGCGTGACACAGAATGTCACAAGGCTGGCCCAGTGAATTACAGGTACAACTCATTTTTGCCAGATGAGTGGACTGGAGCAATGCGAAATATAGTGTCTTGCTCAAATACGCGCAGCCTGGAATCGAACTCACGATCGTTAGATCGTGAGCCACTCACTCTAACCACTAAGACACGCGCCTTCACCCAGTCTTGGACTACATTAATGAAGAGAAACATTGCTTAATTTTTTGTTTCAGTCGGTAGGGAAGACAATGCTCATGATACAGGCCCAGTGGGCTGTAGAACTTAAAATATTCTAAATGCCCAAATTCTTTCAACACAATGGAGATAGCTAAAGGTATCGAAGTTGTGGTGTTGAACTGGGCAACGTCGAAGTCTATCATCCAAGCAGACTATGACTGGATTGGCATTTAGATAACAAAATGCTAGAATACGAGGTATAGTTTGAGTAAAATTTAGCTGTTGTTATTTCTAGCAGCTCAAACTATAAGTACATCAATTTTCTGGAACCTTGGGTTCCAGAGACTTTCCGGCTTACTAATATTTCCAAGCAGGAGGTCATTTGGTCAATACACCCTAAATTAACCAAATATTAAATTTACTTAAACGAAATGCCGGTACTTGTACATTAATATAAATGATACAGGCGTGGCTGTGTGGTAAGAAGCTTGCTTCCCAACCACATGGTTCCGGATTCAGTCCCACCGTGTGGCACCTTGGGCAAGTGTCTTCTACTATAGAAATTGGTGTGTTTACAACCCTGTAACTTAGCGGTTCGGTATAAGACCCAACAGAAAAATGTACTAGACTTACAAGTAATGAGTTCTGGGAGCGATTTGTTTGACTAAAAACCCTGTAAAAGAATAAAATCCTGTAAAAGAATAAGAGAATTTATACTGTACTGAGAAGATACGGGTTAACTAGTCTGGGGGCCCACGGGGATTTGAAGTTCCTGTTTATAAATTAGTGCCATTTTTAAAGGTTTTGGACTGTCAGGGTCTGGAAAGTCTGTATTGTACCTGTATCACGTGAAGTCTCTCAATGTACAAAGGAGAGCCTGGTGTGATTCTCCACTACATGAATGAGTGGCAGCCTTGTAAATTTGATCTGTCATTCGTTGGATTATACCTGTGACTTTACAGTCAATTGGTAGAGTCATTAGCGCATCATTTATTCTGACACATAGCTTGTCTGAGTTCGAATATTGCCGAGGTCAACTTTGTCTTTTATCATTTCGGGGTGGATATATAAAAGTACAAGTGCACAGCAGTGGATTGGAGGAATTGTAAGAACGTTGAAAGCCTGTTTTTTAGAGATATTTGTTCTGGCTCTTTGCGTTCGGAGTTCAAATCCATGCATGACCTACCAGTGGGGTTACATTTAATACGTTACCTGTTTTAACGCTACAACCTAGTTCCTTGGATGTCTTTAGCAGAGCCCATTCTATTACAAGTATTCCAGACATGTCTATGCTGTAAAGATATTTTCTTCTCTCGTTTCACTCCATTCACCAGTGTCGGAAGCTCTGTGAAATGTCATGGACATTGCATTCTATCGTAACTGAAAAACAAATAAATACATAAAAATATAAAGCATAAATATATAAAATAAAATGAGTGTTCCTCATCTCTTCTTGCGAGGAAACCAGTCTGTAATGGGCTGGCGTCCTATCCTTTGGGAGATAATTTATCTCTCATCAGAAGAATACTGATATAGTATATTACAATTAACATAGAGAAGAAAAGTACCAATCCCTAAAGCATCATTAATTTCAGGAAATATATGAACTAGCTTAACTCTAAATTAATTTGAAGGGAAAGAATTTATTTAGAAATACGTGTGGATGGACACAAATGAAACTCAGTTTAAGCAACAGAAAAGCAGGACATGGAATATGCAATATCTCGACTGCCAAATCGATTGTGTACCAGAGACGAGACCGAGTTCCAACTTTATCCTCATTTACTGAAGATCTTTCATATTTTCTTATCATTATTTCGCAGTTAGTTTGGAACAATAATGTTACTAAACCCATAACTAACGTTTCCAGACATTCAGAGTCCCATTTGCAACAACCCAAACAGATATGGCAGCTTAATGGTGAAAGCAGAAAAGAGATTGACCACAGCAAACAAGTTAATACGTGACAGCTGACAGAAAAAACTAACAATCCTGGTGGGAGGGGCGAGTCAAGAAAGAAGAAAAAGAAAGGAAATATTTGATCGGGGACATAAGAAGCGATGCAGATGCCTAATCTATTTCAATTCTTAGAAAAAATGAGACTGTGAATTGCTGGAAACTTTGAATAGGAATTTAAGAACTTTGTTGTTCCAACGTAACCGTAAGAAACTGATATGAAAATATGAAGCATCTGTAGAAAAGGATTAACCTGGAATACAGTGGTGAAAACGCATGGCTCAGTGGTTAGAGCGTCGAGCTTACGATCGTGAGGTTGTGAGTTCGAATTCCGGACCGGGCTGCGTGTTGTGTTCTTGAGCAAGACACTTTATTTCACGTTGCTCCAGTTCACTCAGCTGTAGAAATGAGTCGCGACGTCACTGGTGCCAAGCTGTATCGGCCCCCTTTTCCTTGCCCTTGGATAACATCAGTGGCATGGAGAGGGGAGGCCGGTATGCATGGGCGACTGCTGGTCTTCCATAAACAACTTTGCCCGGACTTGTGCCTGGGAGGGTAAGTTTCTATGAGCAGTCCCATGGTCAGTCATGACCGAAGGGGGTCTCAAGAAGGTCTCCTCCCCCCCACATCTATCTATTTATAGATTTAGTATAAGTAGAAAATGTTTTTATATATTTATTGAATCAGTGCATTTTATTATAGCAATAATTGCATATGACTATCGTAATTTCATTTTCATGAATTAAAACAAGAGATACTACTACTACTACTACTACTACTACTACTACTACTACTACTACTACTACTACTACTACTACTGCTGCTGCTGCTGCTGCTGCTGCTGCTGCTACTACAACTACTACTACAAATTATAATAATGGTTTCAAATTTTGCCACAAGGGCAGCAATTTTGTCGGAAGCGATGAGTCGATTACATCGATCCCAGTGTTTAACTGGTACTTATTTTATCGACCCCGAAAGGATAAACAGTAAGTCACCTTTGGTGGAATTTGAACTAAGAAAGTAGCAACGGGCGAAATACCGCTAAGCATTTCGCCCAGAGCGCTAACGATTCTGCCTTAATAATAATAATTATAATAATAATAATAATAATAATAATAATAATAATAATAATAACAATTATTATTATTATTGTAATTATTATGTTGAAGACCACACATTTAGGGGAAGAGAAAGAGTACAGTTGATTACATTAACCCCCGGTATAAGTACTTTTATTTTATCGGTGAATGAAAAGTTAAAAACATGTATTAGTTCCTGGCAACAGAACTCTAGAGAACGTAAATGTTAACATATTTCTTAGATGAAATCCACGAAAGAACAATATAAGAAAATGTAGGATATTTGTATCAAAAGGTATATTCCCTTCGAGAGGATTTCTAGCAGGTGCCGATTCTTAAATTTTATTCGCAGGGTTTCAGTACGATCCGAGATTACAGCAATTGGCATTTGTCTAAGATGCCACGCTTGTCAATATTGCCAGAGGTTACAGTCGTGAACACCACACAACTAAAACCTTTATATTTTTACTATTGTTAGTTCCCCCTATAAGCATTAATGCCGTTTAGCCACACGTTAGCAGAGGTTTGGTCGAGCAGTCTTCTCATCAATGTCATTGCAACTATGACCGACCCATCTTTTTGCATACCTTGGGCTACATCTGTAAATGGGTCCTTCTGTATGTTAAGACGGTAGGGTGTAATTTGAAAAGCTTTGGCTGCTATTTCTATTAGCTTGATATTCACTGATGATGATTGAACGCGATTTGACCTTTAACAACAAAGCAAAAGCGATTTGACCTTTAAAAACAAAGCAAAAGCTATATTCAAAATATTAGCCTCCATTTGAGTAGCAAACAAACCTTCATAGTTGCCGATTCTCGACCCAATCCAAGTGAAATCCACGATGAAATACTACAGCGACATCTAGGTTTCTACTCATTAAACTGACGCGCTTAATGTTAGTGAACAGTTTATGTGGTTAGGTTGTCTCTTCATTTATAAGATCACTCGTCTGAGTTATCGCCAATGGATTTCGCTCCGGTATATATAAATACAAGCAGCAGGTAACATTTTAGAAAATCTCACCAGGTTCACAGAATTTCCCAACAACAACAACAACGACGACGACGACAACAACAACAGCAGCAGCAGCAACAGCAACAAAAACAACAACAACAACAATAATGATAGCAAATATATCAGCATGTTCTGCAACAGAATATCAGAATTAAAATTAACAAAATAAAGAACAAACTAAATCAAAAAGTGGACTTAACTGAATTTTAAAGATTAAACAAAAAATAAAAATAAAGAACAAGCAAAAGAAACTATTATAAAAGCATAAGGCGGCGGCGAGTGGGCAGAATCGTTGGCAGGTCGAGTAAAACGTTTGCTGACATTTCATCCGTCCTTACGTCTTGAGCTCGGATCGACTCTGCCTTTCATCATTGCAGGGTCGATAAAATAAGTACCAGCTGAATACTGGGATCGATGTAATCAACTTCCCCTCCCTCGAAATTGCTGGTCTTGTGCCAAATTGTATGCAATACTATGAAACTATTCCCACTTCGTTTTCTATAATAGGCAATAAACTAAGGTTGTATTTTAAATAAACTTTAGCACAAAGGCAATTTCAGAAAGAGAAGAGATATCATCTCTTTTATTGCCTTTGGTACGATCATTATGTAAATATAAATACATGCACTGGGTATATTTCACCTCTTTTACCATTATTATTAGTCGACTAGTTAGCCGTTTAACTAGTTATTTAATCAAGTGTTTGAATAATCGGACAGTCTATAATCAATCAGCTAGGTTCGTCAGAATCTTTCGTATCCATCCGTGACTTCATCAATGACCAACACATCCTGCTGCGAGTCTTCCTGTTTCTGAGAACCTACTGAATAAGGCAAAGACAGACAGATAGACCCGAAGCACACCTAGAGTAGCGAATGAAATATTATGGATGAAGTCGGGAAAGAAAATGTCATGCTCAAGGAAAAACGTGCCGCCGGGTATGGAACTCACGATCTCACGATCATGAACCGAAAACCCTAACCACTAAGACATGCCTTTCACATTCGAGAGTGACGTTAAGGATATGCATCGGAGGAATAGGCAAACACTTGGCTCCTCGCTAATGTAATGAGTAATTCGTGCAGTTTATCAAACAACTGGACGCCTTTGTCCATCTATCATCGTATACTATACCATATGTACATACATGCATGTGTGTGTGCATGTGTGTGCATGTGTGTGTGTGTGTGTGTGTTCATGCGTGCTCACGTGTGTGGAGGGGATTTTGTGTGTGTAACTGATGTCTGCCAGAACAGTTGGCTCTCTTGGTATAGTTTCATTTAATTGTCTCTCAATTCTTTTACCTACTCTTTTACAAGATCACTTGAAACGTCAGAGGCTGTTCTGTTGTTTCATTGTCCATCTCTTTGTCCCTTGTTTTTTGCCGCTTTACATTTCTACGCTTTTCAAGCACGTGCTTTCGCTTGTATGATTACACATAATATTTTTCGTTTGATAACTTCCTTTTAATCGTAAATTTTACTCACGTCATTTGTGTTATTTTTACCCATACACACACACACACACACACACACACACACACACACACACACATATATATATATATATATATATATATATATATATCGGAGACCCCCTTCGGTCACGAATGACCATGGGATTGCACCTAGAAAATTACCCTCCGAGGCACAAGTCCGGTCAAGGTTGTTTCTAGAAGACCACCAGTCGCCCATGCATACCATCTTCTCCTCTCCATGTCTCCGATGTTATCCGAGGGAAAGGCAAAGGGGCCGATACAGCTTGGCACCACTGACGTCGCAACTCATTTCCATATATATAAACACACACAGACACACTTAGCAGTCATTCGCAAAAGGGGATTACCTAGGAGCTTGGACCATGCGTTTGCTGGCTTGTTAGGTGCCTAAATAGACTCGAGCAACTCGCCACACTAAGGAGATAGTAACTTCGAGAATGCGACAGGTGGAGGGTGTGAGAAGGTATTCGTTTACAGCTGAGCAGTCTGGAGGAACGTGAACTGAAGTGCCTTACACATATATAGACAGACGCTACTATGTATGAGTATAAGTGTATATATAATGCGTGAATATATGGATATGTGTGCGTGAAACTTCATACAATAGTATATACTCTCTGTGTATTTATTTGCATCATTATCTTGTACAATGTCTCGATGTATTGTATAACACCATTTTTCACCTCTTATATTGCGTGTGTGTATATATATGTTTGTACGTGTATGCATGTGGTGGACCATCTCGTTTTAAATGACAGACTTTTGCTGAGCAGCCTGCACAGATGATTTGTTTCTACAAACCAAATGTCTGTGATGTACATTAGATCACTCGCTATATCAAATGGGCGTCTCCTGTATGAGATGTGGAGGCGGTCGCAGAACAACGTGAAATTATATATATATATCAAAATAAGCAACAAAGATATCCAGAGGTAATGCAGTACGATCGTTTCACGCAGCTCCATTTAATTGAACAATGCAACCATTACATCAATTTAAATGCACTGCAATCCTCAGATGTACAAGGACATAGATTTTAATTAAATTAAAACAGATGGACACATTAGTATAATTTTACTTAAAATTTCGAAGAACTTAAGGAGATTGACAAAGAACATTTTGCTTCACTTCTGCTTATATAAATATATAGGGGTACGGGCGACAGAAAGCTGCACGAGGCGGAGCGATAACAGGTCTGTGATGCCCTTAGATGTCCGGGGCCGCACGCGCACAACACTGAAGGAATCAGCGGGCGCATCTCCCTCGGCCCGAGAGTGTCGGGAAACCCGTGAACCACCTCCCATGATATGGATCGGGGCTTGGAACCAACTCCGTGAACGAGAAATTCCCTGTAGGCGTGGGTCGTCAGCCCGCGTCGATCACGTCACTGTCTTTTATACACACCACCGTTCGCTATTACCGATCGAACGATCCGGTGATGTCCTCGAATCTGACCGACGATTCCTCTTAAGCGCAGCGGCGTTCCACGCCGTCGTCGGCGCGTTCTCTGATGGCCCGGAGAAGACGACAGAACCCGATCAATTACTGCCTGTGGGTGGTGAATTGTGTCTTTGAGCAGGGCACTTTATTTCAAGTTGTCCCAGCTAAAAATGAGTACAACCTGACTGCTGTTGTAGCACTCTCTCCATTCCAGTTGTCAAACTCTGAAGATGCTGCTGGGTGAAAGAGCATATGCGACACCTGACCAATGCACAGGCACCTAAAACAATATGCAACAACATGGTATTTATTCTGAAACAATACCCCTTTTAGCGACACAGCCGGCTCTCGCACGCTCACTAAATGCATATTGCCTTCAGTTTTCTTTTTGTGTAAGATCTTGCTGCATGAATGAACTTGTGGCAAATAAAATAAATTATTATTATTAATGATAATTATAATAATAATCCTTTCTATTAAAGGCACAAAACTTGAAATTTTGTGGGAAGGGGGCTAATGGATTACTGCGACCCCAGTGCATAATTGGTACTTAATTTATCGACGGTATAAGGATAAAAGGCAAAGTCAACCTCGGTTGAATTGGAATTTAGAACGTAAATACGGACGAAATGCCGCGAATCATTTTGGCCGGCGAGCTAATGATTCTGCCAGTTCGCCTTATTATTATCATAATCATAATTATTCAGCAGTTTCCTTTTTATTACGTGCTTATTAGGTATGTGCTGTAATTTGTTGTGGTGCTCTTACTTTCACTGTATTGAAAGTGCCTTACATAGGATTTGTGCGGTGCCTAGTAGTGTTATTTCTCTATGTTATGTACACTTTTAAGTCCTGGTTTTTCAGCTATGTATTTGTCTGAATGTTTTTCTTTTTATCATACTTAATGCGCCTACAATTGTAGGGAATGTTTCTACTTTTAGGCTCCACATGCGAGTTACCCCTATTTTCAGATCTTTCTATTTTGAAAGTTTCTCCGTTTCTTCATCTGTTGTTACTGATACATCGATTAGAATGCATCTATTTTCTTGGTGATCTCTGATAACTATATGTGGTCTGTTAGCCTTGATTTCTCTGTGTGTATTGGCATATTATTATTATTATTATTATTATTATTATTATTATTATTATTATTATTATTATTATCATTATTATTACTTTTTTTTTCTTCTTTCAAATTTTCTTCCATTTCTTGCCGAGTGTCTTCCCGACTCCTAGGGCAAAGAAACTCATAGTGTATATTGGTAGGCCATTAAACCAAACTCTTGCGGTGTGTCTCTCTTGAGATGGCCTACCTAATGCATAGTAATAAGCGTATATTACTTCTTTATATTCTTCTCGGGTCCATTTGTTCCGCTTACATTTTTCTTTCTGTGGTGGTTGTGGTGGTGAACTTGGAGGGCTCGAGTTGGGGGATTTCCCGTTCAAGTGACCATCCATGTCCGTATTCGGAGAAGAGTTTGTGCCAGTTGATGACTTTTCGATCCCAGGTGGCTCTTCCCTGGGGGACGCGCTTCCAGATTAACCATAGGACAAGCGATTTGGTATACTGATTTAGTTTTCCTTTTAGTTTCCAAAAACATTTTGGTGCTACGATAATGTTATCATTTTTTAGCTTTGATTGGCTCGTGGGGAGACGGCCATCATTATTATTATTATTATTATTATTATTATTATTATTATTATTATTATTATTATTATTTTATGTTTGACTTTTGCTTTACATTTGTACAAGTTGGCTCCAAGTCTCACCCAGAGACCTCAAGAGACAACAGGTTGGAAGTTCACACACACACACATATATATATATATATACATATATATATACTTTATTTAAATGCAGCAGAAATATAACAAAAACTGTTACTCAGAGTTTCAGGTTCTCGTCAGTCGGAAACTCTGAGTAACAGCTTTTGTTATATTTCTGCTGCTTTTAGATAAAGCATATTACTCTACCTCTGGTACTTTGAGTACTCTTTTTTCCATCTTGTTTCACATTTATGTGCTTACTCCGGTATATATATATATATATATATATATATATATATATATATATATATATATATATATCTATATATATATATATATATATATATATATATATATATGTATATATCAGTTAGACCCAGCGCTGAAAGTTACAACATTTCGAATACGTTTATGTATACAATATGATTGAATATAGAAAAATATGTCTTCGTATTCGAAATGCCTTAACTGTCAGTACTGACTATAAATTCCATGGAATATCTATAGAGATAACGTCAGAAAGTTTAAACTTTTAACATGCTTGGCTGTATTGTAGGGCTGCAAACAAAATATGGTATCCCGACCAGGACAGCCACACATTTTTGGACTTTTTTCTTTCTTCCCGGACATTTAATCCCTTCTCTTTCTTCTCTCTTCGTATTGACGAAAAGTCATGCCCGAAACGTTACACACCCATTCATTTTCTCATCTTATACTGAGCGTCATTGTATACGTCTTTTTGACTTTTGTCATCTTTCATTTTTTTATAATATTTAATTTGCCTATATATATATATAAAAGTAATTTTGACCACCACTTAAACATGGTTGTTTCGTAGGAGGTTAACGCCATTTTCAACCCCC
>NW_021831936.1:0-2500 GCF_006345805.1 Octopus sinensis | reverse complement strand
TTATTTATTTTTATTTTATTTATTTTTATTTTATCTAGTTTCAGCTCACATTGATTGATTGATTGATTCTAATTTCAGCTCACGAGCTGTGGCCATGCTGGGGCACCGCCATTTGGTGTTGCTACATGGTTTTACTTCACGAATGCTTTTTAGCAACTGCCATTTGGTGCATGAGAGAGTTCGATGCAGCTGCCCTCATCTGCACCTCCTGCCGTGAAGTTGGTTCATCTGGGACACCTCACAGGAAGATATCCAGTTCCATTTT
The DNA here is from genome assembly GCF_006345805.1 of Octopus sinensis. NCBI lineage: Eukaryota > Metazoa > Mollusca > Cephalopoda > Octopoda > Octopodidae > Octopus > Octopus sinensis. The sequence goes on along the minus strand of NW_021831936.1, from coordinate 2,235 downwards.
AAAGACATCTGCGTCCACCCCATGCAGGTCTCTCAGGTCCTTCCGGAGGATATTGAAGAGCTGTGGGCCTCGGAAGCCCAGGCTATCACAGTATCTTGTCCTACATCTTGATGGCAAATTTGGAGTCCTTGGCACTATGCAGTGGCGCCCAGTTCTAGCATTTGTGTAACTCTCGATGCCAAAGTTTGGGACAAGTCCTTCTAGGATCTTCCAGATATATATTATGGCATATCTTTCTCACTTACGCTCTAAGGAATTAAGGAATAGAGTCTCAATCTCTTGAGTCTTTCCCAGTAGCTTATATGCTGCACAGAGGCCATCTTCTTCGTGTAGCTTAGTTGGATCGCCTCAAGTTCTGTGATTAATTTGACACTAGATGGTGACCATAGCTGAGAGCAATAGTCAAAGTGACTTAGGACAAGTGTCCTCCAGAAGACCATCATGGTTTCCTGGTCTCTTGTTCTAAAGTGTCTAAGAATCCATCCGGTCAGCCGCCTACATTTCATTGCCAATTTAGCAACATGCACATGAAAGGTTGCATCATTACTCATGTAAATACCCGTTTCCTTGTTTGGTTTTATGTTTTCGTATCTCGTTGTGTTCTACGTTTATTTGTGGTGTCCTGTACTCATATATGCATGTATATATACATACAGATGTAGGTATGTACATATATGTATGTATGTATGCATATTTTTTTTTTATTATATTGTTATTATATGATTGAACGCACGAGTCGTTTTCTTCTTCTTCCACGTGAGTTTTATTTATATATGTATATATATGTATATATGTATATATGTTTATATATATACGCATTTATACATATATATAAATGTATTTATGTATACAAATATGTGTATATATAAGCATATACGTATATAATTGTATATATATGCATATATAGATGTTTATATATATATATATATATAGGTATATATATTTATATATATATATATATATCTATATAGTTTGTGTGTGTTGTGTGTGTATTGTATGCATATAGTATATATATATAATGTATGTATATAGTGTGCGTATATGTATGTGTATATGCATATGTTTATATATGTATATGTATATATATGTGTATAGATGCATATATATAAGGATATTTATGTTGATAGATGTCTGTATATGTATTTATATATATATATATGCATATGTATGTATATATAAATGTGTATATATATATGTGTGTGTGTATATATGTATATATATTGTATATATGTATGTGTATATATATGTGTGTCTGTGTGTGTGTGTGTACACAGTCCGATAAATAAGTATCCGGACTTTTGCCTACTGATGAGGCTATAGCATGCATTATGAAACCGCTGGCTAAACTTTGACCTTCAACTCTGCTGTGCATGCGCAATAATATTTCAGTGTTGTAGCTTGCCTCTGCTCTTTATAATAGTGCTTGGAAGGAACGTGTGTACATGTGATCTTCGCATTGCCCTTGAGATAGGAAGTTGTCTTGGTGATAGCTGCTGAGAGTGCTGCGCAGTCTTTCAGGACCTGTATGAACAACATAAAAGTTTATGAACAGCACACAAGTGTACGAATAGTTCAGAAGTTTCAAGATGGCCAATGAAATTTCGACACTGATGAACGTTCTGGGAGAGCCGCAACCAGCAGAACTGAGAAAAACATCGCAGAAGACTTTGTGTAGGCCTCTCAGTAGGTATCGCTAATCTTCTGGCAAAATTTCATGCAGATACTTAGCTCAACATTCTTTGTCATGTTCAATGCGGTGATTTCACGCTACACATCTTCCTACCAAGTATTGCTGTAAAAAGTGAGTTACGGTAGATTGCAAGGTCAATCCTTGCCAAGCAGCTTCATTCTCCGTGGTTTATCTCTCGTTACTGTAGCAACAGTCAGAATACTTATTAATTAGACCACATTTGCAGACACACATACACACACACACACACACACACACACACACACACACACACACAACACACACACACACACATATATATATATAAATATTCCCTTAAAATAAAACTGGATCTCTTCTTGTCAGGTGTCCCAGATGAACCAATTTCACGGCAGGCGGTGCAGATGAGGGCAGCTGCATCGAACTCTCTCATGCACCAAATGGCAATTGCTAAAAAGCATTCGTGAAGTAAAATCATGTAGCAACACCAAATGGCGGTGCCCCAGCATGGCCACAGCTTGTGAGCTGAAACTGGATTAAAAAAAAATACACATATTATATATATA
>NW_021831935.1:25000-35000 GCF_006345805.1 Octopus sinensis | reverse complement strand
CATAGCAGAAGACACTTGTCTAAGGTGCCAAGCAGTGGGACTGAACCCAGAACCATGTGGTTGTGAAAGAAACTTCTTACCACACATATATGTATGTATGTGTGTGTGTGTGTATATATATATATACACATATATAGACACACATATATATACATATATATTTCTTTATTGCCCACAAGGGGCTAAACATAGAGGGGACAAACAAGGACAGACAAAGGGATTAAGTCGATTACATCGACCCCCCACCCAGTGCGAAACTGATACTTTATTTATCGACCCCGAAAGGATGAAAGGTAAAGTCGACCTCGGCGGAATTTGAACTCAGAACGTAACGACAGACGAAATACCGCTAAGCATTTCGCCCGGCGCGCTAACGAGTCTGCCAGCACGCCGCCTTACATATATACATACCTATATATACATATACGTGCGAGTGTGTGCGTATTTCTTTGACTGGGGGGGTGTCCCCCTAACCACCACCCGCGCCTACACCATCTCTTGACAACCGTAGTAGTGTTCGCATTCACGCAATTTAGAGAGGTTCCGCTATTGACCAGCTTTGGAAAATATGATTAAGTACAGGAGTCGATGAAAGTCAATTTAAAATTCCATAAAACGGTGCCCCAGCTCGGCCACAGTCAAATGACAAACAGTAAAAATATAGAAAGATATCTTTATATATAAAACTGTAGTTGTGTGAGTGTCTGTCCCCTTCGAATTAGATTCCTAACTACTCCCACATTTTGCGGTGCAGTTTAACCCAAACCGGGTATCTTATGGTTGTGATTCATATCGAGCCCTTCTGGGAATTAGTGCGCGTCTAAGATGAGTCTACGATTTTAAAAACAATTTAACATCATTTTTTTCCATTTTAATGCATTTTTTTGCAATTATATAAGGGAAGTAACTCTCTAAAAATGTCTACGATGAGTCGACGATTTTACAAAAATTTACTATCGTTTTTTTCCATTTTTAATGCATATTTTTTGCTATTTTTTGGCTATAACTCTCTAAAAATGCTGTATAGTTATTTCCCTTACAAACCCGAGCAACGCCGGGCGATACCGCTAGTCAGATATAAAAAACAACAGACGAACAAATATATATCACTCACAAGAAGGGTTTAAATGGGAAATCCGAGGAATTATTTTTTAAAGGTCCCCTATATTAGACGGTCTCTCACGAGTGGGGAATATATATATAATATATATATATATATATATATATATATATATACAGATATACATATATACATATATATATATATGTATATTTATACACAGATACATATACATACATATGAATATATATATATATATATTATATATATATATATATACATATATATATACATACATATGAATATATATATATATATATATATACATATATATACATACATATGAATATATATATATATATATACATATGAATATATATATATATATACATATGAATATATATATATATATATATATATACACATATGAATATATATATATATATATATACATATGAATATATATATATATATACACATATGAATATATATATATATACATATATATATATACACATATGAATATATATATATATATATACACATATGAATATATATATATATATATATATATACATATGAATATATTTGTATATTTATACACAGATATACATACATATATATGAATATATATATATATACATATATATGTGTATATACATATATACACACACACACCCCCACATATATATACACATACATAGATATATATGCATATATGTACTTACATCTACAATATATATTTATATACTTACACAATATATTATACGTATGTATATATATATTATATATATTTATACCATATAAATATAAACACATATATAATATATGAATATATACACATATACTATATATAAATATATACACATATATACTATATATACTCTTTTACTTGTTTCAGTCATTTGACTGCGGCCAGGCTGGAGCACCGCCTTCACTCGGGCAAATCGACAATGGGACTTATTGTTTTTGTAAGCCCAGAACTTTTTCTATCGGTCTCTTTTTGCCGAACCGCTAAGTATTAATATACTATATATATATATATAATATATATATATATATATATATATATATATATATAGTATGTATGTATATCTGTATATATATATTCCCCTTCGTGAGCGACCGTCTAATATAGGGGACCTTTAAAAATAATATATATATATAATATATAAATATATACTATATATATATATACTATATATATGTATACACATACATACTATATATATACGCATATACACTAGGTATTTATATATACATATATACATTTACTATATATTTATATATACATATTTTATATACACAAACATATGCACATATACTATATACAAATGTGTTTGTGTGTGTATATGCGTGTGCGTGTGTGTATAAAACAGAAAAGCGTAGTGAAAAGTGAGGCGTCAGTGAAATGCGGCACGGCTTGACAACCGATGCTGGTGTGTTTATGTCCCCGTTATCTAGCGGTTCTGCAAAAGAGACCGATAGAATAAGTACTGGGCTTACAAAAGAATAAGTCCCGTGGTCGAGTTGCTCGATTAAGGGCGGTGCCTCAGCATGGCCGCAGTCAAATGACTGAAACAAGTAAAAGAGTAAAGAGTAACAGTATATATATATATATATATATATATATATATATATATATATATATATATGCATGCATGGATGGCTGGATAGATGCATGTATGTGTTTTAAACTGTTCCCTGGGGCATTAGTGATACTTAATAAGCTGGTGTTAAAACTCAAATATACACGCGTTACGAAACGGAGCTGTACATTAAGAAATTGATATGACAGAGGAATAGACGATTGTCTTATGAACTGCATTAGCTTAGAGCTGTTTCTGCTATGCAAATGTGCCTGAGTAACAACTGATATCTTCATCGGAGCCTCGCATACTAAGTATATTATAGTATGCATGCGTGTGTGTGTGTGCCGTGCGTGTTTACCCCCACACACATACCATATATATATATTTCTTTACTACACACAAGGGGCTAAACACAGAGGGGACAAACAAGGACAGACAAAGGGATTAAGTCGATTATATCGACCTCAGTGTATAACTGGTACTTATTTAATCGACCCCGAAAGGATGAAAGGCAAAGTCGACCTCGGCGGAATTTGAACTCAGAACGTAACGGCAGACGAAATACCTATTTCTTTATTACCCACAAGGGGCTAAACACAGAGGGGACAAACAAGGACAGACAAACGGATTAAGTCGATTATATCGACCTCAGTGTATAACTGGTACTTATTTAATCGACCCCGAAAGGATGAAAGGCAAAGTCGACCTCGGCGGAATTTGAACTCAGAACGTAACGGCAGATGAAATACCTGTTTCTTTATTACCCACAAGAGGCTAAATACAGAGGGGACAAACAAGGACAGACAAACGGATTAAGTCGATTATATCGACCTCAGTGTATCACTGGTACTTAATTTATCGACCCCGAAAGGATGAAAGGCAAAGTCGACCTCGGCGGAATTTGAACTCAGAACGTAACGGCAGACGAAATACCTATTTCTTTATTACCCACAAGGGGCTAAACACAGAGGGGACAAACAAGGACAGACAAACGGATTAAGTCGATTATATCGACCTCAGTGTATCACTGGTACTTAATTTATCGACCCCGAAAGGATGAAAGGCAAAGTCGACCTCGGCGGAATTTGAACTCGGAACGTATCGACAGACGAAATACGGCTACGCATTTCGCCGGGCGTGCTAACGTTTCTGCCAGCTCACCGCCTAATATATATATACTCTTTACTCTTTACTTGTTTTAGTCATTTGACTGTGGCCATGCTGGAGCACCGCCTTTAGTCGAGCAAATCGACCCCAGGACTTATTCTTTGTAAGCCTAGTACTTATTCTATCGGTCTCTTTTGCCGAGCCGCTAAGTCACGGGGACGTAAACACACCAGCATCGGTTGTCAAGTAATGCTAGGGGGACAAACACAGACACACAAACATATATATATACATACATATATACGACGGGCTTCTTTCAGTTTCCGTCTACCAAATCCACTCACAAGGCTTTGGTTGGCCCGAGGCTATAGTTGAAGACACTTACCCAAGATGCCACACAGTGGGACTGAACCCGGAACCATGTGGTTGGTAAGCAAGCTACTTACCACACAGCCACTCCTGCGCCTATATATGTATGTATGTGCCTACGCAGTGGGACTGAACCCAGAACTATTTGGTTGGGAAGCAAGCTACTTACCACACAGCCACCACAGCTGCTGGGACGTAAAGAAACCAACAGCGGTGGTATGGGATAAACGCAAACACACACACATGTAAATGCTCCTTTTATGTTCAGTCATAATATAAGCGATATGAAATAAGTTAAAATCTGTGTGTACGTACTCTACATTGTTGTAGAGTACAAGTATACAATTCTGATACAGGAATGCTGCTGTTGACAGTGACTTCGAAGTTTCAGCCAGCAACGACGTCGTCGTCGTATATATATACATATATACACATATATATATATATTATATATATATACATATATATATATATGTATATTATATACATATATATAATATGTATATATATATACATATATATATACATATATACATATATATATATATATATACACATATATATATATATACATATATATATATATATATACACATATATATATATATACATATATATATATACATATATATATATATACATATATTATATATATACATATATATATACATATATATATACATGTAGTTGAAGGGGTAAAATCAAGCCCAGCCAAAGTCAGTAGTGGCGTTCCGCAAGGCACTGTGCTGGGCCCACTTCTTTTCATCATTTATATTATTGACATTAATGACATCATCAAGCACAGCAACATAAAAATCTTTGCAGATGACTCTAAGCTACAGAAGGTCATAAATGAGGCGAGTGACCGGACATGCCTTCAGTCAGATCTACTGGCTGTTATCCAATGGGCAGAAAAAACAATATGCTGCTGAACGAGGATAAATTTGAATTAATCATCCACTTTGGAAAAGAGGATGCCCTGAAACTCCCATACTCCCTTCCTTCAGGTGAAACTCTCGCGGCGTCCAACAACATCAGAGACTTGGGAGTAATTGTGGACAACAACATAAGCTGGGCCACTCATATAAACACCAAAGTTGACATGGCCCGCAGAATGTGTTCCTGGATTCTCAGGACTTTCCAGTCGAGAGATATCCACACCATTATCCTTCTCTTCTCCACTTTTGCCCGACCCCACCTTGAATACTGTTGTCCACTGTGGTCTCCCCACACAATACAAGGTATCATAAAAGTTGAAGCACTTCAAAGGGCAATCACAAAAAAGATAGATGGCATGACAGGCCTCGACTATTGGGGTCGACTAGAAAAGCTAAAACTCTATTCTCTCCAACGTCGTCGTGAGCGCTACATCATCTGCATGATGTGGAAAATATTCCATCAGCATTGCCCAAATGATGTTGGCATCACCTTTAAGGTACATCCAGGGCTTGGGCCCCGTGCCATCCGCCCAAAACAAAAATCGCACTCTCATCGCATAACAACAATACGGCACAATTATTTCACCTCAATTGGCCCCGCTCTCTTTAACATTACACCAAAACACATTAAAACAGAAACTGACCCTATAGGGTTCAAGAGGTCTTTGGACAGATTCCTTCAAGAAATCCCGGATAAACACCCTACACCCGGATATGTCTCTGTAAACAATAACTCTCTACTTGAGTGGGCCATAGTGCCCAAATTCTGACTTGAAAGACTTCATCAGGTGGTGCTATTAAGTTAGACATGGCCTGGGCCAATAATGGCCGAAACCTATCAAAGTATCAAAGTATATATACATAAATATATATGTATATATATATACATAAATATATGTATATATACATATATATATACATATATATATATATATATACATAAATATATATGTATATATATATATATACATAATATATATATATATTATACATATATATATATATATATACATATATATATATATATATATATATATATACATAAATATATGTATATATATATACATGAATATATATGTATATATATATACATAATATATATGTATATATACATATATATATATAAATACATATATATATATAATACATAAATATATATGTATATATATATACATAAATATATATATATATATATATACATAATATATATTATATATACATATATATATATGTATATATACATAATATATATATATACAATATATATATATATACATAAATATATATGTATATATACATATATATATATATATTATATATATATATATATATACATATATATATATACATAAATATATATGTATATATACATATATATATATATATATATATATCTATATATACATATATATATATATATATATACATAAATATACATGTATATATACATATATATATATATACATATATATATATATATATTGATGATTGATTGATTGATTGATTGATTGATTGATTGATTCTAGTTTCAGCTTATGAGCTGTTGCCATGCTGGGGCACCGCCATTTGGTGTTGCTACTTGGTTTTACTTCACGAAGGCTTTTTAGCAACTGCCATTTGGTTCATGAGAGAGTTCGATGCAGCTGCCCTCATCTACACCTCCTGCCGTGAAGTTTGTTCATCTGGGACACCTGACAGGAAGAGATCCAGTTTCATTTTAAAGACATCTGCATCCACCCCATGCAGGTCTCTCAGGTTCTTCGGGAGGATATTGAAGAGCTGTGGGCCTCGGAAGCCCAGGCTATCACAGAATCTTGTCCTACATCTTGATGGCAAGTTTGGAGTCCTTGGCTCCACGCAGTGGCGCCCATTCCTGGCATTTGCGTAACTCTCAATGCCAAAGTTTAGGACACGTCCCTCCAGGATCTTCCAGATGTATATTATGGCATATCTTTCCCGCCTACGCTGCAGGGAATATAGTTTTAATCTCTTGAGTCTTTCCCAGTAGCTTACATTCTGCATAGAGGCTATCTTCTTCGTGTAGCTACGTTGGATCGCCTCGAGCTCTGTGATCAACTTGACACTGGATGGTGACCATAGCTGAGAGCAATAGTCAAAGTGGCTTAGGACAAGTGTCTTCCAGAGGACCATCATGGTTTCTTGTTCTCTTGTTCTAAAGGTTCTAAGAATCCATCCAGCCAGCCGTCTACATTTCATTGTTAGTTTAGCAACATGTACATGAAAGGTCGCGCCATCACTCATGTGAATACCCAGGTCACGCACTGATTGTGCCTCTGGGATTGCAATCCCTCCGGGTCCAGTGTATTCATTGGGTATTGCATTCAGTTTTGCATGCTGATAGTATAAAGCTTGAAACTTTTCAGCATTGAACTGCATGCTATTCTTTTCAGCCCACTTGTATATTTCGTCCAGCTCACATTGCAGGTGTTTAGTGTCCTCAGGGTTCTGTATTGCCTGTGAAACTTTTGTATCATCTGCATAACTTGTGATCGTGGCTCTCTGCGTGGCTGAGGGCATGTCTGGGAGGGCCATTATGAACAGTAGTGGTCCCAGAACAGTGCCCTGCGGAACACCGCTCACTATTTGTGTGTTAATGGAAGTGGCCCCATTGGCTACTACCACCTGACTTCTATCCTTCAGAAAGTCATGAAGCCATTCTCCCAGTTTTCCAACTATGTTGAGATCACGCAGTTTGTGACATATCATTCCATGATCGACTTTATCAAAGGCCTTTGCAAAGTCGAGATATAGCACTTCCACATTTGAGTGGTTGAGCAGCCGTTTCAGCACCTAGTCATAGTGTTGTAGGAGCTGAGTTAAACAGCTTCTCCCTGGTCGGAAACCATGTTGGGTGTCGGGCAGCAAGTCATTCTCTTCAAGGAAGGTGATCAGCTTCCTTCTGACTATTCGTTCCATGATCTTGCTGATGTGTGAGGTCAGAGAGATAGGTCTATAGTTCTTGGCTTCCGCTCTGCTACCTCCTTTATGAATGGGGCATATTTTACCTTCCTTCAGTTTTCCTGGACGTTTGCCAGCTGCAAGGAAGCTCTGAAAGAGGAACTGCAGTGGTCTTGCTAGGACTCTCTTACATGCTTTTAGGAGGATTGCCGGGAATCCATCGGGGCCAGTAGCTGAGTCTGTTTTCATTTCATCTATAGCCTTGGTTACATCGTCTTCCTTTATATCAATGTAATCTATCGTCGTCGCCTCTGATTTTATATCTGCAGTGGTAAAAAAAGTCAGTTGGATTGGTGATTTGGAGATGCCCAAGGGGTGGAGTGAAAACACTCTTGAATTGCTCATTCAGTATTTCACTTACCCTCATTGGTTTTCCTGTAGGTGTGCCATCCTTTTCGAGGAGTGGCCCTATTCTACAGTGCACTGTAGCTGTTTCTTTGGCATACCTGTAGAAAGCTCTGGGGTTAGATTTTATGTTTTCTATAGCCCAGGCTTCTTTGTCTGCTCTTTCTTTTTCATGGGAGAGTTGCCGACATTTTTCGATTTCCAACAGTTTTATTTTTAGGCGGGACTTTTCACTGCTTTGAATCTGTTTGTTTAGGCGATTTGAAAATTTCGTACGCCGTCTCATTAAAATTTTCCTCTCTCTGGGGATTTTGTTCTTGTGTACAGTGGCCTTTCTCTCAGGGACACTTTTGTAGCATATGGCTTGCATTACAGACATGAATTGTTGAAGTTTCACGTCGATGTCTGGCGACGAGAGACATTTAGGCCAGTTTTGTTTGAGGATCTCTTTCTCAATTTGTTTCCAGTTTGCCTTATGGTAGTTCAAGCTGGAAAGATTTTGAGGGTTTCTTGTAGGCTGCATGTCCGTGCTCTCTTTTGGCCCGTACATGGTCAGCTCTATCATGTTGTGATCCGAGAGTAGTGTCGGTGTCACTTTCACATTATGGATGAGATCCATGTCATTTGTGAAGCAGAGATCCAGTGTGTTACCTGCCCTGGTTGGTTGGAGTATTACCTGCTCCATGTACAGGGTGTTAATGAGGTTCAGGAGGGACCTCGCCTGTCCTCGTTCACATCTTGTCATTCCTGGGAGAGAAAGGCCCTCGGGCCATCTGACATTGGGCAGATTGAAGTCTCCCATAAGAAGCACACCTATGTGTTGTTCTAATGTGGTTAGAACTTCTTCTATTTTTATAAGGCAGTCTTCAAACTTGCCCACATGGCTTGGGGCATCTGGAGGGCGATATGTAGCACACACAACTACATCAAGTTGCCTAATATGTACAATTAGTGTGTCACACACCGAGTTTGAGTATGACAAGAGGACCTGGGGTGTGAGGTCCTCACGGATGTACATAGCAACACCTCCATGACTCCTTTCTTTCCTGTCGGTCCGTAGTACAGCATACTGTGGTATGTGTAACTCCGCATCTGCTATGTCCGGTTTCAGGTGCGTTTCCGTAAGTGCTATGCATAAGGCTTGATTGCATGCAACAAAGTCTCTCAGGAACGGGATTTTTGTCCTGTTACTGAGTGTTTGCAGCCCTGTGATGTTCAGTACGAGCATCGAGGTGAGGTGTACGTTGTTGCCGGCGGTGTCCATCCTGTGTCTGTTTGCTGTGGTGTTCTGGTATATAGTGGGTAGTCCCACCTGCGGGCTTGGGTTTGATGAAGCCAGGTCAGCTGCTATACAATCTTTTGTGCCATGCACAAAAAAGATTGTTGCTCAGCAGCTGCCCTTTCGACAACATCATGTTGGCGGTTTGTGGCGCGCACAACATCTGCGTACCTCCGCTTTGGGGCAGGTGGTGCGTGGTCCATCCCTTTTCTTTGTGTTGATGGTTTGTCCATCTGCCTCGTGTCTCTGTGGCGGTGTCCCCGATGTGCAAAGCGGCAGCCTGCACCTTCCTTTCCATGCCAGCAGGAACCTCTCAGGTAGAACATACACA
>NW_021831935.1:15000-20000 GCF_006345805.1 Octopus sinensis | reverse complement strand
GACCTACCAAAAACTGAGCAAATATAAAGATCTTGAAACAGAAATCAGCAAAATGTGGAACCTGAAGACTAAAACAATACCTGTTGTCATAGGTGCTCTGGGAATGATAGCAAAAGGGGCTGATTGCTCCCTATCTTAGATACCATGAAACCCAAAAATGGCAGAAATTCAAAAGATAGTGCTCATGGGGACTGCTCATATCCTACGCAAAATATTTTCTTCGTTATCTCAAGTTTTAAAACAAACTTAATTTTCGTGTGTTTTTTTAGACATTCACTAGTACAACACTAAGTACAAAACCAAATATATGGCACACTAGGCATAACACCAACATGAACTTCCAACTTGTCTCTTGAGGTCTCTGGGTAAGACTTGGAGCCAGCTTGTGCAAATGTAAAGCAAAAGTCAAACATAGAATAATAATAAAAATAATGATGATAATAATGATGATGTTGATGATGATGATGATGGACTTTTCTATCGATCTAGAGAAGAAAAGGTGATATATATGACGGGTTAGCTTGGGAGGTTAAGCAGATATGGTCAATGAAAATGGTGGTAGTAGTACCAATAATTGTCGGAGCAAATAGAGGCTACAATAAGGGTGGGGCACTTGCAGAAAACAGCACTGCTTGGAATCGCTCGAATATTCCGGAAGCTTCTTGAAAAATAAGAGGTGTTACCTTAGTTCACTAGTAGTGAACAGCTGACACTGTAGTACATCTCCAGCGTTAGAAACAGTGCAAAGGCAATAATAATAAACATATTTTAAAAGGACTGACGAGTTTGCACTGATTTTTCAACAGGTTTAAACGAATTTTTGTTGCCATGTAATTATCCGTCGCTAAATCCAGAGGAAATTTCGCGAAGTTGAATGGAGGAAATCTTTTCAAAGTTGGACTTCTCTGAAGCATATTTGCAGGTACAAGTTGGTGAGGAATGTTCAAAATTATTGACAATAAATACCCATAAAGTGTTGTATAAATTTAATTGACTTCTTCCGTTTGGTATAAACGTAGCACCAGGCATTTCCCAAGACGTTATGGACACAATGCTCGCAGGTTCGGATTTCGATATAGCTTACCTTGACGATATACTCATGAAAATGTGAATCTCGGAGTCAGCATGCTGGGCATGTTAAAAAGGTCTTCGAAAAGATAAAATATTATGGGTCTAAGCTCAGCGAGGAAAAGTGAGAATCATTTATGCCAAGAATATAATATCTAGGGCAGATTATAGATAAAAATAGACGTAGACCAGACTCGTGAAAGACGAGTGCAATATAGAATATACCTCCCCCGACAAACATTACAACGTTGCAAGCATTTGGATGGCCCACAAATTACTACCAGGCACACATAGAGTATATGCATAATTTGAGAGCACCACTGAATAACTTGTTAAGTGGAACTGGCGGACAAATGCCAAAATGATTTTAAAGAAATTAAAAGCATCTTAACGTCAGAATTGTCTTTATCACGTTTTGACCCGAATTTAGAAATGGTAGTGGCATCAAATGCTAGTAAAATTTGGTATTTGAGCTGTAATTTTACACAAATATGAAGATGGTATCGTGAAAGCTGTGGCTCATGCTTTGCGTTCCTTATTTCCGGCTGAGAAAAGTTAGAGTCAAATAGAGAAAGAAACATCAACCATGAAATTTGCGGTAAAGAAGTTCCATGAATTTATACATGGAAGACGATTCCGTCTGCAGACAGACCACTGCCAATTATTGTCAATCTATGGATCAAAAAAAGGTATTCCCACACATACAGCCCACAGACTGCTGTAGTGGGGAACGATCCTACTGAATTATGACTTCAAGATGGAGTATTTTCCAATTAAAAAATTGGGACATGCAGATGGTTTGTCGAGGTCAGAAGACACACTGATAGCGGTGTTAAGAGCCGAGAATGAAATTTAAAAAGAATATTTTGTAACGTTGTGCGTGAATTGCCTGTCACATTGAAAGAAATAAGAATTAAAATAGAGACGGACAAGTTAATGATGAAAATGACAAAATAGTGAAATCAGAAGAAACAAGGAAAAATGTGGCTGGACGTAACACAGTTTCAAAACTGTATTCGATATGTGATAAGGTGCTTATGTATTGCACAAAGGGCCGTAATGTCTGTCTGAATACAAAATCAAATGTTAAAGGATTTCCACACTGGATATCCAAGAATTTCTAGGATTAAAACGCTTATGAGGAGCTATGTTTACGGCTGAAAATGTATCTAGATATTGAGAAGTTGGTAAAATCCTGCAAAGGGTGTGCTCTTGCAGCAAAATCACCAGCCATATAGTTTCAACCTTGGCCCGAGACCGATATTCCATAGACCAGGTTGCACAGATTCCGCAGGACCGTTAAACCGATCATATTATCTAATAGTGGTTGATAACTTTACAAAATGGTCAGAAATGTGAAAATGTAGAGAAACGACCTCCACGGTAAAGTGGAATTTTTACACGAACGTTTTGCTAAGTCAGGTGTTCCGTATATCCGTCGTCTCCGATAACGGTACAGAATTTACGGCGAATGAATATAAGAATTTTTGCAAGATGTACTCAATGGAACATATGACTATTCCTCCGTATCATCCAAGGTCGAACGGACAAGCTGAACGCTTTATGGGAACTTTCGAAAGGGTACTAAAGAAATGCAGAAATGAATTGGTGGATGATGTAGCATTGACACAATTCCTGAGAGTTTGTCGTGTAATATCTTTTCAGGCAAGTAGTCTGCGGAACTGATGTATGTCGATAGAGAGCAATTAAAGGAAGCAATTGGCAAATAAGCAGCACGAATTTGTTCTAGATGGAAAGGACGTTGGATGAAACGTGGGGCTTGAGAAGGGGACAACTCTTCGCAGGAAATGAAGTACCGGATTGGTACGCATTGTAGTTTTCTTGTTATAGTCCGGCTACTTCTTGATCAGAACTTGTTCAGTAAGTTAGGGAGAAAGAAAGAGACGAGAGGAGTAGCAAGAGAGACGCGGAATGATAAAGGCAGAAATATGATGAGGGGCAGAGAGAGAGAGAGAGGGGACGGAGACAGACACAGAGAGACAAAAATAGAGAACGTGGGAGAGATAAAAGCAGAATGGTGTATATGCTTTCTGAGAGAAAGAGAGAGAGAGAGAGAAAGAGAGAGAGAGAGTATGATTTGAGAAAGAAACCGGATTAGGCGGTGTTATATAATGAGGTAGTAGAAAGAGAAGAAAGAGAAGTAGAAAGGGAGAGAGAAGGGGACAAATGGAGAGAGAGGAAGAGAGAGAGAGAGAGACAAAGGAAGAAATGCAGCGAGGTGATGCATGCATAGATTCATAAATACATACATACGCACATACGCACATATATACATATGTAATTATTGGGCTAATGAGTATATGTCAATTAGTGCGTTGATGTGTTGAGTAAAGCACTGGCACAGTTTGGGGCTACCTGGTGTCATCCGCACTTGGGGTATATTTCCGTTGGATCTACTTCAGGAATTCCACAGAGTTAGTTGAGATAATAATCGATTAATGAAACAGAAGAAGGATTTGGTATTAGTTTTTATTTTGTATGATGATTGTTTCCACCCATCCCGCGACTGATCCCTGCGGGTGTGGGATGCTGCGCATCATATTGTGTTACATCAATTCCCACCAAAAATATTTAGTTCAGGCAATCATGTTATTTGCCCGCTTCATTAAGGAATCCGACGTTGCTACGATTGTCCTTATCCTATTCATAAACAATAATTGTAAAGAATTGTAAATGCAGACATATAAAATATTGGAAAGGAAAGAAAATATACAAGAGAAAGTATTTGGGAAAGAAACAGAGATAGGGTGAGACCTGTAAGAGAAGGATTAGACTGCATTAAGTTTAAAGGGAGGGAGGGGTATTATACTTGCTAATAGGGGGTGGTGTGTACACAGGCACAAATACACGCACATAATCCTCACAAAGACGTAGACACCCACGTTCACCCTGATCCACGTAGGTCGTAAACTCTTACAGTCCTACGGTTTATGACGGTAAAGATCTGTCATCACGGTTACTTTAAGATCTAGGGAGATGTCGTTTGAGAGACTGTTTGGCGTATGCTTTATGTCTAGCACGCTGGGGTGCAGATTCAGCCATCAGGCGACCAGACACACCCGTACGTTTACTAGTAAATGTATACATATATGTGCACACTTGTAGTGGCGTACGTACACACACACGCACGCACACACACACACATGCACACACACACACACACAAGCCGACGCTGGTGATTACTCTGATCATGGCGGAAAGAAGGTCGAAGTTTCGGGTCGGCTGCAAAGACGGAGACGGATGCGTGTACTTCTCGAAGAACTATTCCTAGAAGGAGCTTCACCCGAAGGTTGCAGCCGTCTTCTTCGCCGTTTGACTTTGATCCTTGGCCAATGTATCGAGTTTGTTCCTCCACTGAATCGTCACGGTTAACTGCTGCAGACGATGTTGCCTCGGTGGAAGGCGTGGTCGATCGTTCGAGTGTGTAGCTTGTGTCGAAGGATAAGACTAAAATCGCTGCCTCGTACGGCACAGCCCCTACATCCTATGGCACCGTGTCTCGTAAAGTGGGTCGTGTGGCTTCCCAGACGACACTCAAGAAGATTCATGTGTGTAGTCGCTCTGCTAAGCAGGATCCTAAACGCCAAATCGAGTCGCCAAATGCATGCGATCGTTTTGCTCATTTGGTCTTCGAAAGAACGGCTAAGTGGCCCTGAATCTGCATTATTTGTCATCCAAAATCGAAGAGCACGTCAAGAAGCATCTGTAAAGTATAATCCTCTAAGTGGTCTCACATTATGCTAGAAATAACAGCCAAGTATCTTCAAGTAAAATGAAGGACAGTTTTAGTACACTCTCTTCCTCTCTCACACTCTTTCTCCCTCTCCCTCTTTCTCCCCCCCCCTCTCTCTCTCTCATTAGCAACCTCATCGTAAGGTCAAGAGTTCGATACATGGTGACGCGTTGTGTCC
>NW_021831935.1:0-12500 GCF_006345805.1 Octopus sinensis | reverse complement strand
CAGGCGAGCACATAAATATGCAGGATACGTACATACAGATGCACACACATACATACATATATACATATGCATACCCACACATACAAAAACACGTACATGCATACATGTATAGGCACACACCCACACATATTTTTTTTTCAGCCCAGAGCTGCGGCCATGCTGATGCACCGTCGTTTGACGAAAGAGTACGACAGGGGTCTCCACCGTCCTCTTCCGAAGTCTCGTGGAGCTTTTAGGTGTTTTCGCTCAATAAATACACACAACGCCCGGTCTAGGAATCGAAACCGCGATCATCCGACCGCGAGTCCGCTGCCCTAACCACTGGGCCATTGCGCCTCCACATGCGCACTAACAAACAAAAGGTAACGCAGTTTAAATAACGGACAGGGTGAAGACTATTGAAAAGGTTGCAAGAGGCAAGGAAAATTTTAGGAAAATAAGGAAAAGTGGAAATTTTACCGGTGAATTATAAGACACAAAAAGAAAATGACTCTCACCAGACACAACAGAATTCTAAGAAGAGTTTTAGTGTCAAGGGAAACTACTCTTATTGTACGTTGGTATACGTTAAAAATCATCTCACTTCAACAGGTAGGAATTAACCACTGCAGACAATATCGAACTACAGCAGGCATGCAGACACGCATATATCGATTTGCATATATCCAAGCATATATATATCTACATCCTGTGATCGTGATCACGTGACTGACCGGAAAATCGAATGTTTGTATTCATCGTTCGGCCACAATATACTTGGCGTCGTTTTGACTTTCCAATGCTGCCACTCCGCCGGATGCGCGAGGGAGCCACCATCTCACCCTCATTGGAAGGCTATTCCGTGGCAGGGTGGATATTTTACGGCTGAGTGGACTGGAGCAACGTGAAACATATGGCCTTGCTCGTCTATACTTGCATGAGTGCGTGTGTATATGTGTGTGTGAGTGTGTGTGTGTATGTATGTATAAATATACATGTATATATATATATATATATATATATATATATATATATAACGGGAAGCTTTATGAAAATAAACAAAAGACGAAGGCAGGTGGAAAACAAACGAACAATTGTATTAGTATGGCGCTCAGGAAATATAAATAAAACAAGTCTTTAACGTTTCGAGCCTACGCTCTTCAACAGAAAGATACACAGAGAGAGAAAAACACAGAAAGAAGGAGAGAAAAAAAATGCGTGCAGTAGCTAACGAATCAACATGGCGATCTGATTTCGGCCAGAGGTCAAAGATCAAACATGAGACACGAGAGCGAAATAAGGGGAGATAATAGGGTTGATAAATGGGTTGAGGGACCAGCTAAAAGTGCGTGGGAGGGGTCTGGATGTGTGTATGTATAGGGTTGGTGTATGTATTAGTATGTATAAGGGTGTGTGTGTGTGTGTGTGTGTGTGTATGAGAGAGTATTAGTGCGTAAGATTGGTCTGGACATGCGTATGTATGGGGTTGGTGTATGTATTAGTATGTATTAGTACGTATTGGTATGTATAGGTATGTGTGTGTGTGTGAGAGAGAGTATAAGTGCGTATGCGGGGTCTGGACGTGTGTATGTATAGGGTTGGTGTAAGTATTAGTATGTACTAGTATGTATTAGTACGTATTAGTATGTATTAGTTGGTGTGTGTATTAGTATGGCACATCATATGTGATGTGATGTGTAAAGTCATGTGGTGTAGTGAGGAAAAGAGGGGGAGGGGGAGAAGAGGGGAGAGAAGGGGGGGAGAAGGGGATGGGAAGAAGAGGGGGAGGAGAAGGGGGAAGAGGAGAGGAAGGGGGAGAAGGAAGGGGAGGAGGGGGATGAAGGAGGAAAGAGGGAGAGGGGGAGCAGAGGGAGTGAGGGAGCAGAGGGAAGGGGAAGAGGGAGGGAGAAAGAGGGAAGAAGGGAAGGCGAGTAGGGGTGAAAGGATGAAGGACTGAAGAAGTAGGGGTCGGGGGGAGAAAGGATAGGTGAGGAGGTGGGAGAGGGGGGTTAGATGAGGAGGGGGGGAGAGTTGAGACCAAATGGCGTATAAGAGCGAAGAGAGAAGATTAATTCCTGTTCACAGCGCAAACGGGAATCCGGATGGCCTCTGTGTAAGGACAAACCGAACACAGATAGGTGTTGCAAGGAGTGACCGGTGGAGCGGAAATGGCGTGAGACCGGTGTGTCGTTCGCAAGGTGGATGTCACGAAGGTGTTCCGCGAACCGGTCAGCCAAGCGGCGTCCCGTTTGTCCGATGTACAAGGAATTGCAGAGAGAGCAAGAGATGCAATAGATAATATTGCTGGAGGTGCAGGTGAAGGAGTGGATGATGGGATAGGGTCGATGGTGGGTGCTAGTGAGGCGGGTGGTGTTGGAGAGGTAAGGGCAAGTGCGGCAACGTGGGCGGGAGCAGGGGAACGAGCCGGGTTGGGAGGTAGGGTCAGGGAAGGAGCTATGTACCAAAAGGTCTCGAAGGTTGTGGGCTCGTTTGAAAGAGGGGAGGGGTCGGTTAGGGAAGAGGTGTGAAGTGGACGGGTCGGACTGGAGATGACGGAAAGCTCGAAGAATGGTGCGTTGGAGACGTAGGGTCGTGGGGTGGTAAGTGAGGGGAAAAGGGAGGCGGGAGACTACAGGGCGGGTTCGGGGAGAGAGAGCAGATACACGGTCCACGGACCGTGCTCTGGCAAGGGCGGTGTGGATAGTGGTGAGGGGGTATCCACGTAGGGTGAAGTGGTGAGCCATACGTTGAGACTGAGTCTCAAAGTCATGGTCGTCACTACAGAGCCTACGTAGACGGAGGATTGGGAATAGGGGATGGAAAGCTTGGTGTGTTCTGGGTGGGAGGAAGAGAAGTTGAGGTATGAGTGTGAGTCTGTGTGTTTGTAGTGAATGGAGGTGGTAAGAGTGGAGTGAAGAATGCTAACCGAAATGTCGAGGAAGGAGACAGAGGTGTTGGAGATAGTGGAAGTGAAGTGGAGGGCTGGATGGAAAGATTGGACGAAAGAGAGGAAGGAATCTAGATGTTCGCGGGAGAGTGAGGTGGCACCGATAATGTCGTCAATATAACGACCATATAGTTCAGGAGTGGG
Source organism: Octopus sinensis (assembly GCF_006345805.1). Lineage (NCBI taxonomy): Eukaryota > Metazoa > Mollusca > Cephalopoda > Octopoda > Octopodidae > Octopus > Octopus sinensis. Next base: position 9,430 of record NW_021831935.1, on the reverse strand, counting down.
ACTATATATATATATATAAATATATGCATATATGTATGTATACATATATGTATATATGTATATATATAGACATAAACCAAACCATAAAAAATAAAAAAATAAATATAAGTAATATAATATATAATATATATATAAAATATAAAATTTTAAATTCAAATTAAAATTTAAAATTTTTTAATTTATATTTTTAAATTTTTATATTTTTAAAATTTAAATTATGAAACTTAAAAATTTTTTTTTAAATAAATAACCAAAAAGTATGTAAAAGTTAAATTAAATATAAGTAATGAGCAATATATATATATATATATATATATATATATATATATATATATAGATAGATAGATAGATAGATAGATATACATATATATATGTATATTCTTTTATTCTGTTACCTGTTTCAGACATTTGACTGCGGCCATACTGGAGTACCGCCTTCAATGGATTTAGTCGAACAAATCATCCCCAAGTGTTATTTTTTAAGCCTAGTAACTTATTCTATAGATTTCTCTATTGATGAAATGCTAATATACGGGGATGTAACCGACCCAACAGCGGCTGCCAAGTGGTTGTGGGCGACAAACACGGACACAAACGTACACAAACGTATGTATATGGGTGTATGTGAGTGTGTTAAATTATACAGCACTAAAAGAAAATGACTCTCCTCAGACACAACAGAATATGCTTCAACACACGAACTCACATAAAGAATCTTGCAAACCAAATCTCAAAATGATGGATTCATTGATAAAAGGATCCTCAAGCGCAGCCTCCTCTCTTGAACACAACATCTAATTCCTCTTATTCCTTGTCTCTCTCTCTCTCTCTCAGTACATTTGCACTGTGACGTTCGCGCATGCTTACATTGCATCCGCAACAAAGAAACATGCTCGCTTCATTCCTTTCCAATCTTCTCCTCTCCTCTGCACTCAACGCCTTTCTCTCACCTTTCTTCTTCTTCTTCTTCTCATCCTCCTCCTCCTCCTCATCCGTTCCTACTTCTCCTCCCCTCCTCCTCATCCGTTCCTACTTCTCCTCCTCCTCCTTCTTATCCCCTCCTACTTCACATTTTCCCGCTCTTCCCCTCCCCTCCTACTTCACCTTTTCCCGCTCTTCCTCTCCCCTCCTCCTCATCCCCTCGTACTTCTCCTCATCCCCTCTTCTCCTCATTCCCCATCCTCCTCATCCCCTCCTACCTCTCATACTCCCCTCTCCCCTCCTGACCTCTCCTCCTCATCCTTCTCCTCCCCTTCTCCTCCCTTCCCCACCTCATCTTTCTTCTTCGTCTTTTTCTTCCCCTCCCCTCCCTTCCCATTCTTCACCTCTTCCTCCTCCTTCCCTCTTCCTCATATTCTCATCTTCATCCCCCCTCCTCCTCATTCCCCCTCCTCCTCATCCCGTCCTACTTCTTCTCCTCCCCCTCCTCCTCTTTCCCCCTCCTCCTCTTTCCCCCTCCTCCTCATCCCGTCCTACTTCTTCTCCTACCCTCTCCTCCTCATTCCCCTCCTCCTCTCCTACTTCTCCTCCTCATCCCCCTCCTCCTCATCCTTCCTCATTCCTCCACCTCCTTCTCCCTTCCTCACATCATCCTTCTTCTTCTACTCCACCTCCTCCCCTCCCCTTCTCCTTCTCCTCTCTCTCTTCTTTATCTTGATATGAGATAACCATGTCGCGTACATATGGTTGTGATGCATGTGCCTGGTGTACCCTTATCAGACGGGTAGTCATCATGGGTATATACTGGGCCTCGTTTATTTTACAATTCTTTCGTAGCAAAACCGATCAACACCTTCTAATGAGCCAGCCAAACATTTAAGGGACTCAATTTCTGCTGTGCGCATATGACCTGCTCCACTGCATCTACCGCATTGGAAACATACATTCTCGGATATTCTGCCAGTGGTTCCACAACCTCACTTGGTACCAGCTCCCAAACAGGAAACCACTGCGCTGTTCCCAAGGTCCCATTGATCCAGTTTAGAGTAACTATCAGCCGCCGCAACAGCTTAGGATTCTAAAAATCACGGCTATTTAAGATCTTGCTAGAACCCCTAAGAGATATACATGAAGGGGCTGTAGATGTTTTTAAGAATCACCTTGGCCTTCAGACTCCAGATGAAACCAATCACGTGAGAATGGCCTTTGCAAAGGTGATGACACTGGCACAGCCCCAGCATGGCCACAGATTTGGGGTTGAAACACATAATGCAATAAAGAATATAATAGGGTATAATGGTTAAAGACCCTTCTCGTATCATATAGACTCGTGGGTGTTGGTTTCCCAGTTTCCCGGTTTTTATGATACATATATCCCCACCCCTGGACGGAGCGTCGGCCTGTCACAGGATGACCCACATTTGCTGGCTGAGTGGACTGGAGTCTGGAGCAATGGGAACTGAAGTGCTTAGCTCGAAGACACAACGAAACTCACGGACCTGGAATTGAAACCACAATCTTACGATCATGAGTCTGCTATAGGCACAAGGCCTGGAACTTTGTGGGCAGGGCACTGGTCGATTACATCGCCCCCAGTGTTTCACTGGTACTTATTTTATCGACCCCCGAACGGATGAAAAGCGAAGACGACCACGGTAGGATTTGAACTCAGAACGTAGTGACGGGCGATATACTGGTGAGCGTTTCGCCCGGAGTACTAACGAGTCTGCCTTAAAAGAGTCTAATGATAACAATAATCCGGTTGACCTCGTTTATGGAACTAGACATTTCCCTTAAGTAGGACATCAACATTATCAACCAATCCATCCTCTCATTGGAATGTTGCTGGGAGTGTTTCATTCTGCTTTTGTATCTTGTCTCTTGTTTGTGTGAATGTTCTAACATAAGGATAAGGATGCATATTAATACATATACATACATGCGTATATATGTGTGTATTTAATTGAATTAGGTGTGTATATGTATAACACATGTATATGCATAACAGCTCTTTAACTAGTGTCAGCTGTAATCATGCCAGGGCGCCGTTATATATGTATAAATATATACATATGTGTGCGTATGCACACACACACATACATATAAATATATATTTATAACGTTTACATATATATAAATATATATATATATATGCTTGTATATATATGTATATATATATGTATATATATATATATATATATATATATATATTTAGAAATATTAAATTTCTAAATATCTCATAGAGATATATGCAGTGGTGGAGCGATAGTGTGGTTGTATACTGTTAACTTAACGTGACAGTCCCGTAAGGGAATTACAATACCGCTATTTAGCCCTAGGAAGCATCGACGCTTCCTGTCGACCTTGACAGATCGTAAATATATAAGGATACAGGAAATGTGTCAAGGTCGACATGAAGCGTCGATGCTTCCTAGGGCTAAACAGTGGTGCTGTCCCGTTAAGTTGGCAGTATACAACCACTCTATATATTTAGACATATATATATATATTATATATATATATATATTATATATATATATATATATATATATATATATTATATATATATATATATATATATATATATATATTATATATATATGTATATATAAATATATAAATTAAATTAGAAATACAATTAGAGGATTCCAAATAGGAAAGCGTTGTGCTAGAAAGAGCAGTAGAAAGCACAAAAAACACAAATTTACCCTTTTTTTGTGGTTTTTGAGATTTCTACTGCTCTTTCTAGAACAACGCTTTCCTATTTGGAAGCTATTCGCACACAATCCCAGCTTTGATCCTAGATTCCGTTACAGGCTTCCAGACGCCCAAAGAAATCTGGCTGTTTAGCCCTGGTAGGAGCGTAGATGGCCGCCAGTCAAAAGACCTTATCTTCCCTGTTGCTCACGTCCAGGACCACCAACTTCCCGTTGGGGTCCCGGAAGATCGACTTTACCTCGAGATCCAGTTCTTTCCTAAACAGTACTGCCTCTTCACTTCCCATTCCCGTCCGACTAACAGATGCAAAGGTCTGATAGTCATCGAACATGGAGGCCACCACTGTGTGTGTATTGGAAATCTTGTTTCACTGACAGCAATTATATCCAGTTCTACAGACCTGAAGTCGTTGAGCAGTTGTCCCTCCTTCCAGGGTGTCCCCAGGCCTCGCACATTTAAAGATACTCCTTATGGTATGGCCATGTTGGCAAGCTAAAGAAAGAAAGGAAAAGGTTTACTTACTTCCCAGTGTCTTGTGAAGGTCGGGTGGTTCGAATTCCATTCTTTAGGGAACTCCTTTAAGAGCCTCGATGTGGGTCTTATGTTAGCGGTTCCTACGTCCTCCGAATCTGATAGTCATCGAACATGGAGGCCAACACAACCAACACAATCACCTTCACCAGAATCCCCCAAAGGCAAACAACCTAAAGAGCAACAGACTCTCACACAAACATCTAAACCAGATTCACTTCTGGTGCGAATGTCGCACGACTCCAGCACAAAAATTTGAGAGAGCTGGTACACGAAACGTGTTCGATTCAATGATCACCCTCTCCTCTTTCAAATTCCGTGTTTTGTGTTACGAGTGCCCTCAGTTCCTCGTTGTCCCTTCTGATGATTGGGTGTTTTGTGTTGGTGTTGTTTAATTTGTTTGCTTGATTGCAGTGGTGACGGTGTTGTTGCTTCTGTTCCTGCAGTTGTAGATGTTTGTGTGAGTGTCTGTTGCTGTTTTGGTCGTTTGCGTTTGGGGGATTCTGGTGAAAATGATTGTGCTGGTTGTGTTGGTGTTTTCGGAGAGATGTTTGCGTGGGTGGTGTTTGTAGTTTTTATTGTGTATGTTGTTATGGTGTCTGGAGGTTTTCTTTTGTACTTTGCTTTATTTATTATTTTTTTTTTTGGACCTTTCGGTTTTCCTTCATCTTCGCCACTGGAAGGCTAAGGGGCTGTTGCTGTAAGTGTGTTAGTGTGTATGTTTATAATCATGTTTATGTGTGTATTTCTGTTTTGTGTGATGAGGGAGAGCTTTCCTTGTTTCCCCTTAGGGTGGTTAATGTCTTTGGTGTTGTTGCTGTTGATTTTGCCGGTGCTGGTGATGTTTGTGGTTCTCCTCCCGGCATAGGCATCAATGGAGGCTGTAGGGGGCAGCGAGCAGCCAAATAAGTCCTTTCTACACAATGAGGCATTTTGCCCTCAGTCATGGTATGTATTACTGTCCCATTCTAGAGACGGATGTCATCCGGGTTTTTTTTTATGTTTTCGGTTTTGATCTGGAGAAGCATCTCCAGGTCAATCGACCAGTTCTCCCTCGCAGTTCTTATCGCCTCTATAGGGACAATATCCGTCCCCGCCACGATTACGTATCCGAGAAGCCATCAATGATCTAGTCCTGGGGGTATTCTAGGAATGCGGACGCGGACTGTACGTTTCCCCATGTGGGTGGGGCACTTGATGACTTTGCTGGTTTTGCAGAGGGTCATTGAATGTTTCATAGCGAGGGCTTCTGATTTAAACTGCACCGAAACGGTGCCGTATTGCTTGCCCCTCGCTATGTCTACTTGGACAACGCCGCTCTTTTCGTGCCTGCTGTGCTGCATCTGAAAAGCACCGTTCTTCTCTCCGCTGCTTCAATTGCCTCTGATGGGAGCGTCAGTTTCAGAGCATCTGCTCCCTATTTGTCAGGTCTACGGTATATCTATTTCTTTACTACCCACAAGGGGCTAAATACAGAGGGGACAAACAAGGACAGACAAAGGGATTAAGTCGATTACATCGACTCCAGTGCGTAACTGGTACTTAATTTATCGACCCCGAAAGGATGAAAGGCAAAGTCGACCTCGGCGGAATTTGAACTCAGAACGTAACGGCAAACGAAATACGGCTACGAATTTCTCCCGGCGTGCTAACGTTTCTGCCAGCTCGTCGCCTTCTGTAGGAAGCAAAACGCCTCAAAAAGCATTCATGAGAAGCGCTGAATGTTGTTTGTAGAGAAAGAGGTCAATTTAAGAGGTGAAGGTGGAGGTGACGGCGATGGAGTTGACGTCATCTGAGAGAGAAAGAGAGAAAGTGTAATTGGGGGGTGGGGAGAGAAATATAACATTCAGTTTGTGAGATTAGTTTCCTTATGTAAACGACTAACACACACACACACACACACACACATACACAACATATACATACTACAGCATAAACACCCAAACACACGTACACACACTAAAACATAGAAACACATACATGAGGACATAATCGCCATCCGTGTATAGTATATAATAAACTTCACAGAAGCTTTTGCCTAGTTAAAGAACTGGATTTGCAAAGACGGGACTCTCTCCTGAGACAGAAGAACTTCAGACTGAAATTGAAACCTGATTACTGGTAAATATTACTGTCATGTTTCTTATAATTAACATACAATTTCCTAACACATTTACCTTGTAAAAACATTCATTATAACTATTTCAAACATAAATATACTTTTATATTGGAATTAGTTTTGTGTTTTATCGACTAAAAAGTGGGAAAATATTTTACAGTGTCACAAGTAAAACTTTTTTATTTACATTTCCGAAATCTAAAACATAGTTTGGTTATCACTATGAAAAAACTCTTTAAGGGAAACTAAAGGAATGAAAATCTTCATCTGATAATACATTATTTTTGGTAGTTTACAGAGGATTTCTATTAATAAAGTGAAATTTAAAGTTTGTAAATCTATTTTATGTCAGTAAAATTAATCGGTTCTTCTTCCTAAACTTCATTATTTTATACACTTAGAGAGGGTGAGAAGGGTCCTGCCTGTGAACCAACTTTTTTCCTCAGTGTCTCTGAATGATGGGTGGGTGGAAGATAGCCTCAACACAAAATACCTAACATGGATACATACCACAGAGAAATTCTCTGCTAAAGTGACCCCCAAGGGCCAAGTGGTAGTGTTAGAATAAGGGTTAGGTTAAGTTTACTACACGGGTAGGCCCCAGCGGGATTTGAACTCAGAACACCAATGAAAAAGAGATTAAATGCTGAGAGGCATCTTGGCCAATGTCTAGATATTCCATAAGTTCACCCCCTTAGATTATTATTCTATTTATCAACACCCTGAAAGATAAAAGAAAGCATTGTTGGCCGCACCAGGATTTGATCTCAGATCGTACAGAGAGAATAAATGCTACAAGTTATTGTGTCCGACATTGCAACGACATCTTCCTTCTTTCAATCAACGAAATTTTAAAACTGATTTTCATTTTTATATTAAACTTTGAATATAAATGTAATTGTTCTGGAAATATAATTTGTATATATATGTTGAAATAAACAAGAACTGTTTAAATATCAAACAATTTCATGACAAGATATATATTTTTCTCTCACCACACTTTTATCCTACATCAACATTTTAATGTGGAATGCACGAAATATGTTTTCTCTCTATCTCGGATATTATTTGTCAGAGAATTATTGAACATTGTCTGGAATTATAACAAACTTTATTACAAACCAACGATGGTGTCTCCAAATAACTGCGTGAATTAAACATATTAGATAATGGATACATATGAGAAGGCCATGGCTAGAAAGTCTTTAACAACTTGGTTATGCGATTTGATAAACTTAATTTTAATGTTGTAAAATTTCGACTTCTATAAGTTATAGCATGACATTATATGACTGAAACATCATATTAAATTTGAAGAGACTATATATTTGATATATTTTTATAGATTACATATAAATACAGTATTTTAAGCAATAATCTAGGTTATAATTTGTTAAATAAAGAAATATTTCTGTGGAATTATCGTATTTTACATTAAAACTTTAAAGAACTTCAAAGAAAAATCTTAAAATCCGAAAAACAAAAAATTACTTTTAATTTTGATTTGAATACAATAAATGTTTATCCCTAAACAAAGTGAAACATAAATGCTATAAATAAAATTTAAAAATTTTAGAAACGTTATTGATTTTGCAAAAATGATGTTTGCAGTTTTGTCAAATATCAAAGAAATCTTTTTTGTTCTGCTCTAAAGATATTCAATAGAAGAAATCTAGCACTTGGATATCTCACTGAATGATGGATCGGGGCACTGAGTATGGCAACGTATATATATTCCATGATATTATTTCTTGATGTCTTGCCAATAGGGAAAGCGCCGGTTTCTAACCTAGATCCAAGGTTCTTTCATAGGAAGTTCAACATCAGCAAAAGAGTATTTTTGTATGTATATGTGTACAGATTTGTATGTTTTATGTATGTATTCTCAAGCATATAGTTGTATATCATCACATGCTGATATATATTTAAATGTTAAACTTCTGGAAAGTTTACAGATTCTTACAGTTCCAGTGATGGACTGGATCTATTCTCTTCGAATCCGCTTTCTCTTTTCTGCTGTTGAGAAGCCGAATTTCTCAAAATTGGTATTTAGACAGTGTGTTTCATATCCTAGGGACCCAATATTTACAGGTATAAACCTGAATTTGTAATCTGGATAAAGAAACTGCAGATTTCTCAATACTCCAGTATAGGCGTTCTCATTTTCACTGATCTTCAGCTTTATGTTAACATCCACTGAGCAGCTAATTTCCACAACTGTTTGGTTTCCCTTTTCTATCCCAGATCCTTATATCAGGTCCGTTCTTCTTACATTTTATTAAGGTATTCACTGAAACATTCCACTAGTACTCATTTTTATTATGAGTGGCTATGGCTTCTACCATAGTGTGGGTTCTTCTTTCTCCTCGGGGTTATACTTCTGACGGATTTTTATTATCGGGTGTCCTAGATACAACATCATTTCTCAACAGTCGATAATACTGTGATGACATTTTTGGACAACTGCTTATGATGTGGTTGATATCTTCGGTGTTTACTCTACGAAGTCGGCATCGGTTGTCATTTTACTGCTTTCCCTGCATCTCTTTCCCTTTTGTGTATCAGGCATTTGGTTGATATTTCCTGTTCGTGGATTGCAATCACATACCCTGCGAAGTGGAAGCTAGTAATTCCGCCACTGGTCCATGATAGATTGCTTTGTGGATCAACGTTACTGTCACCTTATCTTGGAGCTTTCTACTAACTTATCCACGCAATGTCTTCTGCTCATATCAGCTCATCCATTCATGTGATGATAGATTGCAGTAGAGTCGTGCGACTTCTTTGGACATGTATTTAAGGTTATCGGACAAGGAATGTTGCTCAAAGAGCTGCCTTCCAAGTCCTATGATGTTATCAGCCTCATATGTGCAAACTGGGTCAAGGGATGCACTTCGACTCTTGCTGGTTACAAAATGTTGCCCAAGGGATACGATGTGACATTGACAGGCAATCTGGATTGATGTTAACCCGCTGCCCCTTTGTTTTGTGTTTAGGTATGTGTATATGAAAGTATATATGTTTTGTGTATGTGTGTATATATATATATATGTATACATACATGCGTCTGTGTATGTATGTATGTACGTGTGTGTATGTATGCATGCATGTATGTACGTGTGT
>NW_021831934.1:32500-34283 GCF_006345805.1 Octopus sinensis | reverse complement strand
CTGTTGTACCTGTATTTAAAGGGCCGGTCTCGTCACTCTCTGTGTCACGCTGAATATCCCCGAGAACTGCGTTAAGGGTACACGTGTTTGTGGAGTGCTCAGCCACTTACACGTTAATTTCACGAGCAGGCTGTTCCATTGATCGGACCAACCGGAACCCTCGTCGTCGTAACCGACGGAGTGCTTCCATATCCATATAAATTTCCTAACTTTTGAGCATACATTTCACACATTATATATTTTATACATTATATGGTGTGACTCTGTGAAATTCGATAGTCAATCAAATGGGTAGTTTACTTTTCACATGTTTTTTTGATAATAATAAAATATTTGTAGATTATCTGAAAGTTGAAATATGGAATTTCATTCGGGATGTCATTGATTTCCTGTCTGTTTTGCCTAAAACAATAGAACTGAATTCGTTGACGGTTAATTTTGATGTGGTAAACCTATAAACCTCTTAACAAATGTCTCTTATAATTTAGGAACAACTACAATGAAATAATGGATCGAAAAACATAGAGACGATTCTCAATAGACTTTTACTATGGACTTTATTGGTAGACGCTGTCAGTTTTATTGTTTAGAATATTTTCTTTCTCTGCGATTAAAAGTGTCTACAAATTAAAGGCGAAACCATGGGTATCGTGTTTACTCCAATATATGCAAACTCTCAGTAATGAGAGACGTGAAACAGTAACTGTACACAAAAAAAAAAAAAAAAAAGAAAAGAAAAGAAAAAGAAAAAGAAAAAGAATAAGAAAATTATGGCACTGATTTTAGACGATATATAGAGAACCCAAGGAAAGATCTCTTGAAGCCTGTTTTCTGTAGACACTTTAGAAAAATTTAGAAACAATTTACACCAAACTCGGAAATTTACAAAGGATGTGAACACTACAAAATTGCTATTTCTAAAGATAATAGCAAATGAATATTTATTATAAATCATGGACACTCACTAGTATCCCAGCTTTAAATCATGTCATCGAAATCGTACCAAATATAACGTGCAAAACGTTTTTGCTATTGTCAGAGACGAACGGATTGCTGAACACAACGAATTTCCACTTAAGCAGCAATAATAATCAACCTTACTAATGCAAAAATAATATAGAACGTGCAAAAGGAATGCCCATAGAATAACTTCAAGCAACTCAAGAAAGAGGAACATAAGAACAGGATAAAGTACCTTCCGTTGGGACATATAATCCACGTAATCAGAATATTTTCATGGCACCAAATCGAACTTGCTTATCATCAGACAAAGTGGTAAATAAACGGATTTAATTACCAAATGAATGCAAAGTAAAACGACAAACGAAGAGACTTGAAATAATTACTGATAAAGACAAAATTTGGTTTACAAAAACAACGATAAAAACTTCACAGCATCTTACTTCACTGAAAATCATTGCAATACATGTCAATTTATACATACTGGTCATTTTATCAACAGAAAGACTGGAAGAGAAATACCAGTACAAATACAAATATGAATTGTAAAAGCAGAAATCATATTTATTGTATTAAATTCCCGAATTGCGAGGAACTATATATTGGTAAGCATGAAATTAATTATCAGAACACAGGTGAGTGTACCGGCAGCAAATTAAAAAACACTAATTCCAGAAAGATGCCACTAAGAAGTCATTTGGAAACAAGGCGTAATAAAAGTCATTTAATATTTCCGATTTATAAACTTTATGACTTAAAGTGAAAAGAACGGAAATAGAAAATAATTTTATTGACAGGCTCTTACTAATCCTGAATACAAAAT
>NW_021831934.1:25000-27500 GCF_006345805.1 Octopus sinensis | reverse complement strand
TTCTGAAGACACTCCAAACTAGTTGAAATCTTCAATAGAAAACGGCGGTGAAAATACCAACCGACCACAGACTGCATCACCATCAACATCAACACCATCGAACACTTCATGCATCTCCAAAAGAAACTGATACAACAGAGATTATCATAAAATATATAGAAATTTAAAACAATTTTAAGCTGCAAAGAACAAACAACAAACAATTTTTGATGCAAGCAGTGAAAAACTAAGTACTCTCAGGTGATTAATTGTCGACAATATCGTTTAGAGACAGTATGAAAATATGCGATTAAAACATATTAGTCAAGGAATAGCTGCATGTACACATCTGCTATTTCTTTGACCCCCCCCCCCCCAAATAAAAACACCGAAGAGACACCTGCAGTAATGAAATAACTCGACGCAAGCAACTCCAGTGAATAACACAAGAGGGGAATCTCACCAAGCTGCAACGAAGAATCGAACATTCTGTTATCGTCGTAAGAGAAATAATAAGATCACAGTACACTAAATACATTTGACAAATATGTAAAGAGATTCTACATCTGAAACTGTTGAGGGGAAAAATTAATAACTTCAGATCACGAACACAAAACGCTGAGTGAAAAACCCTGTTATACGAGAAAATCAAAACTCACGAATCAGTTTTAGCCATAAGCTTGCATGAACGCACATCTTTATTCCGGAGGATGTAAAGTATCCATCAATACCGCTGCAAGAAGAACCTCTTCTCAGAAAGGAATTAAGTAATTTTAGATCAAAATTTGAACGAAAAGGTAAAGATTTCCACCAAAACACACCATGACTGAATACATTCTGGAAAAAAAATAATGTACCAGTATTAACATTTAAATATACATATATTATGGAACTATGAAACTTTTCCCAAAGCTATAGCATAGCTGCTTAATAAGAAGGCTTCAAGAAGACACCAAATGTTTGGAGACTGATACAATATGTTAGCATTGAAAATAGAGCCAATGTCATGTATGTTTAAAAGAACTATGGAGAACTAAATGGCCATGGCGAGTTGGTTTGCCAAACAAATCTTTTAACCACGAATGAAAACACTGATTTTGCCGAAAACTAATGTTTGCTGCTTGTCTAAACATTATATACAAGCTTCATTCAAGCAGTTTCAAAGGATTCTTCCAAGACCATTACGAGTCCAACAAAGTAGTGGCTGAAGAACAAGTTACGAAGTAATAAAACGCCACAAATGCAGAAAATTCCTTGCAACAATATCGACTGATTACAGAAAAGTATTTGATTTTACCCCAACACACAGTTGCCGGAATCTCTGCTGTTGGCAAAATGTATCTGCTGCTCTCGCTGCTGCTATAGAAACGTTCGAAATGATTTAACCAAAAAATTGAAAGCGGGAGGATTGTCTTCGATGCTATCAATCTTTCAAAAAGAATATTTCATGGAGACAGTTTGTTTGTGCTTGTGTATATTTTGGCACTGTGTCCACTGCAATCTCTTTCACTGTTAGAGTCTATAATAGTAGGAGACAGCAAATGCAACCTAAAATTTCATTATAGAAAAGAATAATTGGAGCATTAGGTTTTGTTAGTAAATGCTTATAGGAGAATTAGTGTTAACTGGGAATTTCAGAAAGAGAAATCGACCGGCTAATTCTTACATTACAATTGTAATCTCTGCGTGGAACAGTAAAAATATGCAAGACTTTTCTCAAGTTCCAAATGGAATTTGTCTGTGTTAACTACATCCCAAAAATGGAGGCTTGTATCTTTGTTGGAAACCGGTTCCCTCCTCAGTGGAAGATATATGATAATTACAAAATAGAAGAGACAAATACATACATACACACGTTTCGACACAAAGGATATTATGGAAGATTTCTTTTAAAGTTTCAGATAAATGTGAACGAAACAGACGTGTTATAGTTCCTAGGGCCAGAAAAGAAAAGTTATATACGTTTATGTATTTGTTTTGCAAGATTCTTGATATGAAATCGTGTCTTGAAACAAGTATTTCTATGCTTGGGAATGGTCATGTTTTGCCAATTAAACTAAACACACGATCTATACATAGTTTTCTTCTTCTTCTTCTTCTTCTTCTTCTTCTTCTTCTTCTTCTTCTTCTTCTTCTTCTTCTTCTTCTTCTTCTTCTTCTTCTTCTTCTTCTCTTCTTCTTCTCTTCTTCTTCTTCTTCTTTTATTCTTTTCTTATTATTATTATTATAGTTTCTTTGTCAAAGCTCTTTCGTCACACATCCTGTAACCTCTTCAGCGCCGTGGGATACAGAATCGTTGAAGAAGTCACAGGATGCATGACGAAAGAGCTTTGATAAAGAAACTAAAATAATACCAATAAAGCTGAAGTGAACAAAAATATGTAGTGCGGGTGTTTGATTCGCAAAATATGACCAACTATGGCAATAAAAGTTACATACCGTATTTTAACGCGTATAAGGAACCCCCTAATTTTTGGAGCTTAAAATTTGAAAAAAAGGTTTTGTAAGGGATTATAATACT
>NW_021831934.1:0-15000 GCF_006345805.1 Octopus sinensis | reverse complement strand
TATGCATACATACATACATACATACATACATACATACATACATACATATATATATACATATATATATATATACATACATATATATATATATATATATATATATATATGCATATATATATATACATATACTTATACACACTTATATATGTACATATAAAGAAGTATAAATGCCTACATACATACACACATACATACATATATATATATGTATTTGATTATATATGTATTTATATCTATATATATATTATATATACATGTATGTATGTTTATATACATACATATATATATATATATATATATATATATATATATATATATATATATTTATATTTATATATATATGTATGTAGATATATATATACATACATATATATATATAATATATAGGTATATATATATAATATCTATAATATATATATGATATATATAACATATAAATATCTCTCTCTCTCTCTCTATATATATATTATATATTTATATATACATACATACATGCATACATACATTATATAATATATATATATATATAATATATATATATATATATATATATATATATATCTTGTATGCATAAAAGCATTCAGACATAATTCTATCTCTGTCTCTATCTTTATAGTTGTCATTCTGTCACTCTATCCGTCTCTCTCTCTCTCTCTCTCTCTCTCTCCCTCTCTCGCTCTTTCTCTCTTACTGTATACTCATACGTACGCGCGCATATCCACACATATATAGGTAGGAAAAAAATGTGAAAAACAGTCTTGAAATATAAATAAACTTCAATTTACTTATATCAAACAGTTTCCTTGAATTAACTTCAAGATATTATTAAATTTACGTCACTTAAAATTTATTCACTGAAAATAGTTGGTTGATATAAAAACATATAAAAAAGTATGTTTATATATTCCTGGCACAGCATCACAGGTAACTAGTTTTCTCTCCTCTTTACATATATTACATAGTTGATGTAAACGTGCCATCAATAGTTTATATATATATATATATATATAGTATATATAATAATAATAATAGTAATAATAATAATAATAATAATAATAATAATAATAATAATAATAATAATAATAATAATAATAATAATGATAATAATAATAATACTAGTAATAATAATAATAATAATGATAATGATAATGATAATAATAATAATGATAATAATGATAATAATAATAATAATAATAATATAATAATAATAATAGTAATAATAATAATAATAATAATAATAATGATAATAATAATAATAATAATAATAATGATAATGATAATGATAATATTAATAATAATAATAATAATAATAATAATAATGATAATAATAATAATAATGATAATAATAATAATAAGAATAAGAATGATAATGATAATAATAATAATGATAATGATAATAATAATAATAATAACAATAATAATAATGATAATGATAATGATAATAATAATAATAATAATAATAATGATAATAATAATAATTATAATATAATAATAATAATAATAATAATAGTAATAATAATAATAATAATAGTAATACTACTAATAATAATAATAAAAATAATAATAATAATAGTGGTAGTAGTAGTAGTAGTAGTAATAATAATAATAATAATAGTAATACTAATAATAATAATAATAATAGTAGTAGTAGTGTAGTAGTAGTAGTAATAATAATAATAATAACAATAACAATAATAATAATAATAATAATAATAATAATAACAATAACAATAACAATAATATAATAATAATAACAATAACAACAACAATAATAATAATAATAATAATAATAATAATAATAATAACAATAATAATAATAATAATAACAATAATAATAATAGTAATAATAATAATAATAATATAGGTGGCTTGTTAGCAAATTTATGTAATTTTGTTTTCTGACATAAACATTAACATCAAATCTTATGTCGTTGTTTCTGTTTAATCCTTGGATAATTCCTGTTTAATCCTTGGATAGAACTGAAAGGTAATTACCAGTCATGACCAGCTCCTATGTTTAATGTCTGCAGTATTGCATTAATTAATGTATCCTTGTCTTGCTTGAAATGTTTGGGTACGAGTGATTTTGGCTGCTATTTCTTGCTGCGTTTTGTAAAAAGACGACAGCTTTATTTGTTACTAGCAGTATCACCCGGTGTTGCTCGGGTTTGTTTCGACCCTTTAGAACTGGACTTTTTGAAAAGTAAAAATTTTGCATTATGTAGCTTGTTATTCGCTTAAGTGAACATTTTTTCTGGTTGAAATACACCGAAAAATGGCGACACAGCAGTCAAAAAATCGTAAAAACTAGGGATTTTCATAGAAAAAAAAGCATCTTTTTGATGTAAATAATTTTTGGACTTAACCTGATCCGATTTGAATCTTTTCTTCTACAGAAGGAAGAGCAAGCCTTCTTCTATCATACTCTCAAATTTGGTCAACTTTCGCCGCAGGGTCTCGGAGGAGATAGTGTTAGATGAAGGCTACCAAACCTGCCTTACATAGACAACTTCAGCTTTATATATATAGATTGTCGATAATCCTTGTGCTTAGACCTATGAATGTAGTGTACATCATAAAGATATGTGTATTTATCTAAGGGCAGTTCTTCCAACAAATGACATTGCATATTGTTTTAGCAACCATGTCATTCCACTAAGGATAGAAATATCGTGATGACATTTCAGGCCAGCTGCGTGTATGTTGTGTCTTCCGGAGAAATGTGACATAATCGATATTTTAGTCGCCTCTTGTGAGTTTAAGGGGTTTATTATGTTCATCGTTCAAAATGATTTTCTTCTTTTCTTTCATTTCTTCCTTTCGATTACAAAAGTGTATAACCATCGACATAATGACGTAATGTACTTGTTTCAAGATCAAGAAGAGGAGATATACTTCCTGTCAGTATTGGCCTCAGATTTTGGCACAAGGCCAGCAAGTTCCAGGGAGGAGTAAGTCGATTACATGGATCCCAGTATTCAATAAGTACTTATTTTATCGATCCCCGGGAACGTTGAAAGGCAAAGTCGATCTCGGCGGCATTTGAACTCAGAACGTAAAGACGGACAAAATACTGCTAAGTATTCTTCCCGACCTGCTATCGATTCTGCCAACTTGCCGCCCTACACTACCTTCCCGTCAATATTAGCATCGTTCAAAGGCGGCGAGCTGGCAGAAACGTTAGCACGCCGGGCGAAATGCTTAGCGGCATTTCGCTCGTTGTTATGTTCTGAGGTCAAATTCCGCCTAGGTCAACTTTGACAGGAAATTCCGCCTAGGTCAACTTTGCATTTCATCCTTTCGGGGTCGATAAATTAAGTACCAGTTACGCACTGGGGTTGATATTATCGACTTAATCCGTTTGTCTGTCCTTGTTTGTCCCTTCTGTGCTAGTACGCTGGGCAGAGTGCTTAGCGGCATTTCGCCCGTTGTTATGTTCTAAGTTCAAATTCTGCTGAGGTCGACTTTGCCTTTCAACTTTTCGGGGTCGATAAAATAAGTACCAGTTGAGCACTGGGGTCGATGTAATCAACTTACCCCTTCTCCCGAAATTGCTGTCCTTGCGCCAAAGTTTGAAAATTAATATTAGCATCATTCAAAGGCGGCGAGCTGGCAGAATACTTAGCACACTGGGCAGAATGCTTAGCAGCATTCCGTCCGTCTTTACGTTCTGAGTTCAAATTCTGCTGAGGTCGACTTTACCTTTCATCCTTTCAGGGTCTATAAAATAAGTACTAGTCGAGTACTAGGGTCGATGTAATCGACTTACCCTTCCCCCGAAATTGCTGGCCTGAAACTAATATTAGAATCGTTCACAAATTGGTACTTAAAACACCCATGCACAACAATTTGTTGGTATGCAGAGTACTTCTTTTAAAATGATCGTTAAAATGTTAAAATGATCGTTAAAATGTTAAAATGATCGTTGCTTAGCTTCAGGTTAGCCCTAATCCGTGCACTCCAACTGCGACCCTGCTCTCATTTGGCATATTTAAGGACTACTTCGTCCAATGTATCCTTCCCCGTTTTGAGACATGGGTGTATTTTGAGGGGAATATGACAATCGTTTCTTGCTGGCCGAGTGACAATACAGAGGCTGTTGTTGGCTCGGATTTTTTAAAGAGTTTCCACCAATAGTTCATGGATCAAGTGAGATATCATAAGGAGCCGAGGTCTTGAAGGGTTAACCCCTGACTTGATACATCATCCTCTGGTTATTATAAACAGTTGACTAATGTATTTCATTTTGCTGTTTAGCAAATAACGGCTCAGTGACACAGAACAAAAGTCAAAGGTCCTCTTAAACGGATCCAAACCATCTTTCCTCTTCTGTTCACTTGAGACAGAAAGAAACCTGCCAATATCACTACTTGTGTAAAGCTTTCATTTAATATATCATTTGATATCAGTGGAAAAATATGTTTAGTAGGCCAGCAGAGTGTCCGAATTTTGATACACTAGGTTAATAGAAGCAATCGGTCTGTAATTTCCTGTAGATAAATCCAGCTTGGGGGGTCATACGAATTGATGTGCTATGACAATCTAGTCTGTAATATCAGATTACAAATTCATAGTATATTTAACAAAAAGAAAAACACACTTGTCGGCGGTGTTCTGTTGAACGCCGAAATGTTATACGAATTTCCTTTCATTAAGCCATTTTCTTGTACTCTTCAAGTATTCGGTTTCCACAGAGTTTTAGTGAAAATTGTGAAACTTGTAATGTTTCATTAGGTGTTACTATAGCATTCAATGTATGCATGCATGCATGCATGTATGTATGTATGTATGTATGTATGTATGTATGTATGTATGTATGTATGTATGTATGTATGTATGTATGTATAACAGTTAAGCTTCGTGCAATGGCCATATTCGATAACGCGGGGGCAGCCATAAATGTATGTATGTATGCATGTATGCATGTATGTGTGACTATTCTTTGAGGTTAAGTTCTTGAGAGAGTTCAAGCTGGTCGCTAATAAAGCGACAAGAGGTTTTGAGTTGCGACAATTCCAAGTGTTTGCAAATCAGTTGTTGAGTTGGTTGAACTGTTGATGCATACACTCAAGTGTGTGCATCTATTCGCATGACAGAGAATTTTTGGTTTGTCTTACAAATTTCCACTGTGCCGCCAATAGATTTGATTTGGAGAAACCATGCCAACTTCTTTTGCCCTTTTTCTGTAGAACCGAGTATTTCTAGACTCTTGTGCACATTTGTTGGTATATAACATAATGTACCTTTAATGACAGGTACAAACAAGAATTCAGGGTACAAAAACTGTAACTTCCGAATTAATTCGCCATAAATGTTCTCTTTTTCCTGCACTTTTGATTTGTATGTATGTATGTACGTGTGTGCGTGTGCGTGTGTTTATAAAACTTGCAGTCAAAATAGTACCTGTCATTTTGCAATGATTATCACAAGAATCTACTACGGCAGTCGAGAAAGTGGCAAAAGTGTACAAACTGCAGATGTCTCATTTGAGACGTCTAACATCTTGACATGATGAGGCAAATGTCATGTATATACGTACGTACGTATGTATGTATGTATGTATGTATGTATGTATGTATGTATGTATGTATGTATGTATGTATGTATGTATGTATGTATGTATGTATGTATGTATGTACGTACGTATGTATGTATGTATGTATGTATGTATGTATGTATGTATGTATGTATGTATGTACGTACGTATGTATTCATGTATGTATGTATGTATGTATGTATGTATGTATGTATGTATGTGTGTATATATAATATAAATATATATATATATACATACATACATAATTTACACACACACCACACACACACACCACACACGCACACACACACACACACACAGATATATCAATGGCCTAGACTTCTGGAACGTGTGATGTATTATATTTCCATAATTCTATGAATAGCTTCTAATTGTAATTTCTAAGCTAACCGTGTTACGGTCCGAATGTAGAATCTACAGAAATTTTCTTTAATTCGGTGTCAATTCTGCTAGACATCTGATTTCTACAATTATGCTCACTTAATTTTTTCACCGTCCGAGATCATTATGTCTGGTATGTTATGCCTATATGTTGCGGTAGCCTGATGAGAACATTCCAGTAGTATTCTTTCAAATTATGGTAAGTATACCCTCCATACCACTGAAATTTCTTGTGTTTTCACCTTCAGGACTTTCCTGTCTATATATTGTATTTTATAGCGCTTGCTTACTACTTCAGGCCTCAAAGGTAGATATTATTTTTATGACATTTTCGAGCAGTTTCTTATGATGTGAGTGACATCTACATTGCTCACTCCTTCGGCTGTGCGCCGCTTGTCATACCTGTGTAGTTTACCTGTATCCGTTTCTTTTTTTTGTGCTTTGTTATTTCTGTTCCTGACTTGCAGAAAATCTGTGCAAAAACCCTTTGATGTCTCACCTGGTCCATCTATCAAGGAATACTTTCCAAAGAGCTCAGCCCCTACTGTCATGATACTAGTTATCTCATGTAAGAAGAATTGATCCATGGCTGTGATTGGCGGTTGATAGATGTCGAATTGACTGAATCGTTAGAGGGTTTAGTTGTTCAGAAACTCTGCGATGTGAGTTCAAATCCTGCTGAGATCAATTTGACCTTTTACCCTTTCTGGAATCCACAAGGATGCGACGAAAATTTTGATACTGAAAGAAATAAATGAAAAATGAATTAAAAAAGTTTTGTGATTCGAAACAGTTAAAATGACTATTCCACAATGGACACTCTTTTGCTCATTTTATGTACACACACACACACACACACACACACACACACACACCAGTCCAGAGTGGTGTATTGGCAGATTTGTAAGAACGTCTGACTATATGTGTTAAGGTGTTTGCCCCGGCTCTTTTGCGTCCGGAGTTCGAATCCCTCTGTGGCCTATGTAGGTGGTAGACCTTATCCGTTGCTTTGTCGGACACTACCGACTGGTCCTTTCGGATTTTAGCTTGACCGCTCTGTTGCAAGCATTTATGTCAAGTCTCTGAATTGAGGATAGCTTCTTCTGTTCTTCCAAACAATTTCTAAAGCTCTATGAAAGGAGCATAGGAACAACCTACAATCTCCACTAAAAGATAAATTGATAGAATGAAATGAAAAATCAGTGAATGCCATAAATATTAAAATGGCACACACGGGCACATAAACTCATATACACAGAGGCACACAAATACGCGTACGCACACGAACATATTTCTTAGTGTTAAGTTTCTCAGTCATAAACATATGTAAATATATATAAACACACATGAATTCTCATCATCAGCATCCCTTCAAGGAGGAAATTATTCGAAAACTTTCGTTCATTTACTATCGTAATTGATACAATGTGGAACATGAGGTATTGTAAGAAACGTCGAAATGTCCTAAGACTTGAGCCACAGCCCTTTATCGAAAGATTCTTTATTTGATGGAGTTGGTCAGATAGATCGAGGATGTATTTTTGTGCAAAATCTATATGTATGTGTAGCGGGAATATTCAGTAATCACCCGATGGCGCGATTCGTGATCAACACAATCTGACCAAACTCGATTTCGCGTGGGATAGGCTCTAGCGGCGATCACATCTTTTGGCGCGTATCCTTCCGAGCCTATCAGCTAGTATAAATTCGACACAACATGGCTACTAGACAGAGATCTTTGAGATGCAACAGAAAGAACATTGATGGGTGCACTGTAGGAGTTGGCCAACAGAGACGGCGGACAGCAGCTGACAACACGAAGGCAATGAACAGTCGGAAGACGAATGACATTTTTAGTCAGTCGCTGGCAAGACGCCTACCACACTTTCACTGCTGCTACAACTAACGAAGAACAATAATATTAAAATTCTCTCGGCGTTTTGTCGTTTGGAGTTACGACAGTATTCGCTTTTGTGAACGAAAAGAATAAAATTTTCATTATCAAAAATATGTACACATACTCTTTTCGTCTGCCTCTTTGTATGCACAGTCTGCCCCCAAAATAAAGTGGACTTAAAATATAAAACAAATATATTGCTCAACTTACTGCTTAATCAGTTTTGTCTCTTTCAACATGCTTTCACTGCTGCTAATAAACTGTTCTTAGCATTTTCCCAGTCTTAACACGTATAAAGGGATGTATTTTCGGAGGTAGTGTGCAGTTTTTGAAGTAAATTTCCCCCCACCTCTTCTAGCGTCTGAAATGGAGGACCTTCAAGCAGAATTTCAAAAACAAGAAGAAAAAAAAAAGACTGCATTGGTTAAATCCAGCGTGCATTGCGTAGCTTGAACATGAAAACCATCTCATGTCTTGCCAAAGCGTGAAGGATGAGAAGTTTATTGTTCCTGAAGGTGCCGCAGTCGATTTTGCCTTTCATCCTTTTGGGGTCGATAAATTAAGTACCAGTTGAGTACTGGGGTCGCTGTAAACGACTTATCCCCTCCCCGAAACTTCTGGTCTTGTTCAAAAATTTGAAACCGTTATTTCTGAGCTGACAAAGGCGGTGGGCTGACAGAGCCGTTTGCAACCCGCTCAAAATTTCATCAGCGTTTACGTTCTGAATTCAAATTCCGCCGAGCCCGATTTTACATTTCATCCCTTTGATGTAATCGACTAGCACCCCCCACCCAAGGTTTCAGTGGGTAATTTCTGAGCTGATAGCATTCCACTTCTTATTTGGCAGTAACTAGGCAAGTTAAAGTGGATCCTAATCACTCATACACACACGCCCTTAGATGGCTCATATTCTTGTTTTATCTAATTGTCAGCTCAGCAGCTCAGCTATAGCTGAGCTGACAATTGAGGAACACTTAAGTGGAAGGTAGCTGAACATACAAGAATTTTGGAAGACAGGCTATATCCCCATCGTATATGAGTGCTTCAAGTTCTTGAAGCACTCATATAGTTCTTTCTATTTTGCACACTTATCTAAAGAAAGAATATTTTACTCCATAGAGAGTAAATATAGGAACTTCAATGCAGAATTTTCTTCGTAGAAGAAACTGAAATCTAAAGAAAGAATGTTATTTTACATTTGAAAGAAACTAAAAACAACTCATAAAATTTTAGTTCCAATTTCAACTGCAATATTTCTTGTCCTGTACATTTATTTCCATGTCCAATTATGTAAGATATTATCATTCCCACCCAGCGTTTTCTCTGCTAGTACACACTTTTTATTTAGGAAACGCTTGTATAACCAAAAGATATTTGTTATTGAGACTCAAAATGTGTAAACGGTAGGAAAAGAATTGAATTGCCACAGTTTAGTGTCTCAGTGGTCGCTCTCAAATTTGATCACTTTTGTTCCATTGTATCAAATTTGAAACAGTTTTCAGTGTTAGATTGCTTTCATTTAGATCAGTGGTTTTCAACCGGGATTCATACGGCCCTGAGTGTCCATATAAAGTTTTTGTGGATCCATGCAACAAATTGATAAATTGGGGATCCACAATCGTATTTTAAGGGGCCCTTAAAAAGTTTGCTTTAGATATATTTATCGGTATGTATTGCAAGAGACAGCTTGGCTTCTTTATCTAACATTTTACATAGTTCAACCTTCACAAGGAAATGTATTTAAAAACAAAATAGGAATTTTGAAAGACGTTTCTATAAATCTAGTTTTTAAATATCGAGAGGTTATCGGGGGGGGGGGCACCAGAATAAAGCAGTAATCAAAGGGGTCCATAGATAAAAATTCGTTGAGAAACCCTGATTTAGATTATTCAGTCATTTAGGAAACCTTAAATATATCATTTCTTTTTAAATGATAGACATATAAAGACATAAAGACAAATTCAGGCTTTACTTGTTTTCCGACCTGGACACTTTTACCATAAATTTCCTCATTACTGCACCAACCGTGAAGCAGTTTTAGATTCCTCCCAATCGTGTTGCGAAAGCTTAAAACCTTAATACAAAATCTTTTAAAATAAAAGAAATATGCCGAGAGAAGATATCAGGCGTTACTGGTTTGCCTACTTTTCGCCTAATAAGTTCTTTTTTTCTCTACTTTTCTAGCTTTAAAGAGACTTACAGAATTAAATTGCCGTTACTGAGATCTTTTATTTAAGTTGAAGTAAAATAAAAAAATAATGGTACAGAAATAAGGAAGCCATACTTCTTAGACTGTTTATCTATTCATTTCTCTTCCACTTGTAAATACATATTTTATCGAAAAATACATTTTTACACAAGCATTTTACTATTATATTTCAAAATGTAGCGGAGCAGTGGTGCTTTTCAATGAATTTAATCGCATTTAATTTGGTCAAGTATTGAATTAACTAGAGAGCGTAAAAGCGATGTCTAAAAAGTAATTATTGATCTTAAGAATATTATTCACCCATAGCAATGAGTGAATGATATGTGTGTATAGGTTAATATGAATGTATGTATGTATGTATATACGTATATGTGGGTATAAGCGTGTGTGTGTGTTATGATTTCGCTAATACTGATTGTAATTTGTTAGAACTCAATGTACTTCTTCATGACGCCCTCAGATAGTTTCATATTAATGTTTACATGGTTCTGAATGTAGCACGGTCTGTGTATTTAACTACTTTCCGAAATAGATATACACTTCTCTTTAAATGGCTCTAAGGAAGTTAAAGGATGCTGCACAAACACTCAATTCTGAACGCACCGATATTTATAGCGAAAACAGCTGTAAGCTTATGAACGTAATTAGGTAACTAACTCCTGTTCTTTTGCTATTCGCACGTACACACACACACACACACCACACACACACACACACACACACAAGCACACACACACATAAACACACACACAAAAACACACACACACACAAACACACACACATACACACTCACAAACACACACACATGCACACACACACATACATACACATACACACACATTCACACAGACATACAGACACACAGACACATACACACAAACACACACACATACACACTCACAAACACACACACACGTACACACACATACACACTCATACACACACAGAGACACATACACACAAACACACACACACACACACACACACACACACACGCACGCACACACACACACACACGCACACACACACACACACACACACATTGCAGAATTGTATTTTTCTAGTAGATGTTATGATCAGAGACCGTGTATCGAAACATGCAATTACATCGTTGAAGAGCCACAAAAAGTGCTAAATACGTTTTAAATTTTTTTTTGTCGTAGTATGTCAAAGATACACAATTGCCACCTGATAACTGACTCAGTACTACTATTCCATTGCGGTTGTAAAATTCTGAAACTGTGCCTTTGACTACGCACAAGGATGCGACAGAAAATGTTGATGCCGAAAGAAATAAATGAAAAATGAATAAAAAAAAGTTTTGAGATTCGAAACGGTTAAAATGACTATTCCACAATGAACACTCTTTTGCTCTTTTTATGTACACACACATACAAACACACACACACAACATACACACACACACACACACACACACACACACACACACACACACACACACACACACACACACACACACACACACACACACCACACTCACACACACACACACACACTCACACACATATATATATGCATATATTATCTATAAATACATGGTTCCGGGTTCAGTAGCACCGTGGGCAATTGTCTTCTACTATAGCCTCGGGCCGACCAAAGCCTTCTGAGTGGATTTGGTAGACGGAAACTGAAAAGAAGCCCGTTGTATATATGTATATATATATATATGAGTGTGTGTATAAGTTTGTGTGTCTGTGTTTGTCCCCCTAACATCGCTTGACAACCGATGCTGGTGTGTTTACGTCCCCGTAACTTAGCGGTTCGGCAAAAGAGACCGATAGAATAAGTACTAGGCTTACAAAGAATAAGTCGATTTGCTCGACTAAAGGCGGTGCTCCAGCGTGGCCAGAGTCAAATGACTGAAACGAGTAAAAGAGTAAAAGAGTATATATAACCGCAGTGTGGCTGCATGGTTAACTGGTTCGCTTTTCACCCACGTGGTTTCGGGTTCGGTGCCACTGCGCAGAGCCTTCGGCAAGTGAATGCCTTCCACTATAGCCTCGAACCAGCTAATGTCCTGTAAGTGAATTTGGTTGGCAGAGACTGGATGGAAGACCGTCTTTCACCACACACACACACACACACACACACACACACACACACACACAACACACACGCACGCATCTTCTGAGTTCTTTAACACGGCTTAGGGAAACTGAAGAACTGGTGCAATGAGTGTATAAATTCGAGAGGAGAATATGTTAGATAAAATCATAATTAACTAATCCTCTTGTATTTTCTGTTACTTAAAGCCAGTGTCTTTTCAGCAAGTCTTCGCGTGTGTGTTCGTGTGTGCGTGTGTGTGCGTGTGTGTGTGTGTTCGTGTGTGGGTATTCACTCAAGAAAACACGTAGTAATTGTTCCACAAGCACACGAACAAACTGAGTCGTCTGCTTGTTCCATTTGCCAAAAGATTTGCAAGGCATGCGTCCTCACAGAACCGCTTTATCTTGTTGCAAACCTTTTTTGTCGCTCACGACGAGAGAATTCCTCATATCTATATATCTATATCTAACTATATCTATCTATCTATCTATCTATCTATCTATCTATCTATCTATCTATCTATCTATCTATATCTATCTATCTATCTATCTTATCTATCTATCTATCTATCTATCTGCCGGGACCTATGGACAACTTCCAGAGATCCCTGCCTGGCGGTGCTACCGAGAAGCGCTACCCGTTCGGGATAAGCTCTATAGGCATGGCTCGGAAAAACACGGGGCCGACCTGCCCGAGATGCGGGCAGAGCGACGAAACCGCTCTGCACGCAATCGTGCAGTGTCCAGCAATTTCCCACCTGTGGGCTTATGTCGAACGACTGCTGTCACGTGTGGACGTGTCGGTTTATCAGCCGAGTCTATCGTTAATATCGTCACGCCTCCTTCCTTCAAACGGGAAGGAAGAGCTATTTTATCATACTTGTGGCTATGGCGAAAGAATGTATCTGGTGGACGCGTCTGAAAGGATTAGAGACAAACACTTTCCTCTCTGGTCAATCTCTCATCAACTGAGAGTAGAGAGGCAAGTTTTGTCTAGTGAATGTTTTAAAAAAAGATGGGTGAATGTAGCAAGGATGGCACGTATGAATGACGAAGCCACCTTGACTATGATTCTATGAACCGTAAAAATTAATACAGAGAGTTGCTTATTTGCAAAGAAAAAAAAAGAAATATAACATGTGACTTCATTGACCGAGGTTACCGTGGTCTTTTCCGTAGGCTTTTCTTTCCACGGGTAAACCTCACCTGTCCTCCCCTTTACACTTCATATTGACATTTCTGTGATAACGATCCCTCCCCCTTTTTTTTTAACCCCCCCTTTTTTGTCCTCTTTCTCTCCTTTTACGATCCCTTTTGATCGACCCCCCTTTTTTATTTTATTTTATTTGTTATTTTATTATTTATTTATTTATTCATTTTTTTAATTTTTTTTTTTAAACCTTCAAAAGAAAAGCTCTACCTTGTAATTTGTTCTATCTGTGTGCAGCCCTGTGTGGCTAATAAAGAAACATATCTATCTATCTATCTATGTATGTATGTATGTATGTATCTCTATCTACTCTCTAGCTATCTATCTATCTATCTATCTATCTATCTATCTATCTATCTATCTATCTATGTATCTATCTATCTATCTATCTACATCTATCTATCTATCCTATCTATCTATCTATCTATCTATCTATATCTATCTATCTGTCTGTCTGTCTGTCTGTCTGTCTATCTTTATAAATCTAGCTATATGTATATATATATGTGCGTGGTGTTTGTGTGTGAGTTTGTGTGTGAGTGTGTTTGTGCGTGTGTGTGTATGTGTGTGTGTGTGTATGTGTTTGTGTGTGTGCGTTTGTGTGCCAGTGTGTGTGTGTGTATATGTGTGTGTGCGTATGTGTTTGTGTATGTGTGTGTATGTGTATGTGTGTGTGAAGGCACGTGGCCTAGTGCTTAAGCTGTTGCACTCACAATCACTAGGTCATGGGTTCGATCCTCAGATTGGGCGTCGCGTTGTGTTCTAGAGCAAACCACTTTAGTTCACGTTGTTCCAGTCGCCCTTTCGATCAGTGGGGAATGTCGGCCTACTCGCCTAGCCAGCAGGGCGGCTAAAGCAATGCAAAGCGCATTGTAACCAGCGATGTGTAACGACATAATAGTCTGGTCGATCACGTGATATATGCATGTATGTATGTGTATGTGCGTGAGTGTGTGTGTGTATGTGTGCGTGTGTGTGAGAGAGAGAGAGTGTGTGTGTATGTATCTATGTACACAAAATTGCAAGGGACGTGAAAGCAGAATGTGAAAGCGAAAGTAGAAGAGTTAGAAAGATCGTAGAAAGAGAGATATACCGAGGAACGAGAAGAGAAATACGCGTATAGATACATGTATCACATAAACAAACCTTTTCCCCTGCACACACGCACACACACACACACGTATCTATTCTCAATCTTACTCACACATACATACATACATGCATCCCTCTATCCATCCATCCATCCATCCATCCATCCATCCATACATACGTACATACATATACATACGCACTTAGAAAACCGGAGATAAATCTTGCGCAACGGAAAAGGTGGGGAACGAGAGAAAGAATGAGAAATTTATAGGAAGGAGAAATAGAAATAAACAGTGTAGGTGTGTGCGTGCTTATGTGTGCATGAGTGTGTGTGCGTGTGTGTGTGTGTGTGTGTGTAAGTGCATTTACACAGACACACATTCTCCAATACACACACATATATATTTATATTTATATTTATATATATATTTATATATTTATATTGTTTTATCTGTTTCAATCATTGGACTGCGACCATGCTGGGGCACCTCCTTAAAGGGTTTTAGTTAAAATGACCTCACTACTTTAACTCCGATTCTTATTCCAAGCTAGGTTACGGGGACGCAAACACAGCAACACCGGGTATGA
>NW_021831933.1:20000-32500 GCF_006345805.1 Octopus sinensis | reverse complement strand
TAAAGTGTTCACGGAATTGTTTGCCAGTTTGTAGAATGGAAATTCACGGTACTTAAGCATATATATATATATCTCTCTATATAAACGGCAGTTTGTCTGTGCGTTTTCTGTGTGTCTGTTTTCTCGTACCCTCACTCTGACCACGGCTTTCAACCGATTCTGATGAAACTTGACACACACATAGCCCAATGTCATAATTCAAAACTAACGCAGCGAAAATTTTGAAAAGTTCCCCCAGTTCTGAAAAAAATCGATAAATTCGACATGGGGTCGAGAATCAGAAACCCAAACCACAGACCGTCTAGGGGACACAACTCCACCTTTTTTAACACTCAAAAAAAATTTACCATAATTTTTTTTCCATTTTTTTGCTATTTTTTGGCTATAACTCTCTAAAAATGCTTTATAGTTATTTCCCTTACAAACCTGAGCAACGCCGGGCGATACTGCTAGTATATATATATATATATAACCTAACTTCTGGACTTATTTAATTAGAACTATCCAAACAATAGTAATCAATTTAAATGAGTAGAAGCCATTTTTTTTCACAATTTTTTTCCTGAAAATCACTTGTTACTTTTATTTTAAAGTGAGAGGAGAAAGTGAAAGAAGTATGAACGTGTATATGAAATGGACGTGTAGGTGCTTCTATGTGTGTGTGTGTGTGTGAGAGAGAGAGAGAGAGAGAGAGAGAGAGGGAGAGAGGGAGAGAGAATGTACCACTTTCACATACATGAGAATACATACGATCACTCACTAACACACACACACACATACACACACACACACACACCCACACAACAATATATATATATATATCTCTCTTTCTCTGTCACACACAGATGCACACGTACATACAAAAAAGATGTACGCGTATGTTATGATGTATGTACGTATACAGGACAACACACCCTTCACTCACCCTATTTCTCTTTTTTCTCTCTTTCTCTCCCTCTCTTTCACACACACACACACACACACAAACACACACACACACACACACGTCCATTATATATACACGTACATAAATCTTTCGTTTTCTCCTCTCTTTCACCTTAAAACAAAAGTAATTAAATTAAAAAATATTTACGGAAATTAACGAACTCCGGATAATGAAATCACATTCAGTTAGAAATATTTCTAAATGATTAAAATATTGTGTATGTCAAAAGTCAACGGTTTTCTTTTTTTCTTAGAGTGGGCGAAGACAATGTGTGTGTATATGTCAGAGATAGTGAAAGTATGTTTGCGTTGATTGACACGCCATGACTTTCATTATATATATGTGCGTATTCTCTATATGTGAATGTGCGTTGACGTCAAGGAAGCCATGTATTTTTTTCATCAATAAATAACAAAAATTGTGTTTAATCGTTTAAATAAAGGTTCAAATGTCACAAAAATTTTGTACAGCACTGCCGAAGATAAGTATGAAAATAAATATGTAAAAAAAAAATAAAGATAAAATATACTAATTTTGAGATATTTAAGTTACACACAAACATTCCTAGAGTTTTAGTATTATCAAGATTTGTTTATTTGAATTAGAATCTTTACCTCGGAAAGGAGATAGTAATATTGATAAGAAGTGCATCTCTTAGACTTTTGACCGCTACATCACATCACAATTCGAAGGCTAAGCGTTTGCAGTCTAAGTATTTCATATAATTTCCCACTCCTATCAAAATAATAAAAGGAGATGACCGATAATTTTATAGCAAAATATAGGCCAAAATGACCAACACATAGAGAGAAGAGAGGCAGCATGGAGTGAATTTTTTAACACTTATGAATCAACGATGATTTTTTTAAAAAACTATAATGTATTCTTGTGATTATTTGTTGCCTACAGCAAAGCGTGTGTTAATGTATTTAGGGGTGATATTGTTTCAAACTATAGGACTAATAAATAAATAAATAAATTAATTAATTAATTAATAAACATTTAAAAATCTTTTACAAAAGAAGTTGCAATAGAAAACTTTTGTGTCTACATTATAAATGTAAAGACATTGTGTTCTTGAGCAGTACACTCCATTTAACATTGCTCCAGTTAAATGAGCGCGTACCTATGCTTGGCGCAGCCCCTTCTCTCTCTCTCTCACTCTCTCTTTCTTTCTCTCTCTCTCTCTCTCTTTCTCTCACTCTCTCTCTCTTTCTCTCTCTCTCTCTCTCTCTCTCTCTCTCTGTCCCTCATCCTTCTGTCTCTCACAAGTTGTCAAATCCTGGATCGGAGCGACGAGAGAGTGTCACTCCAGTGGCTACTATGTATACACCTAAAAGAATTAGCGATAGTATGTTACAAGCTACCAAATTATACACATAATCATTTTGAACCTGAAGTCATCATCAGAACGATTATTGGTTCTCAGCCAAGTAGTTTATCATGTCGGGAAACAGATTATAGTCAGATGGGGCCTAACTAGGAGAGTAAGGAGGCTGATCAACCAGTTCAAAGCAAGACACACACCACAGCCATTGAAATCCAAGACGTGTGTACTAGTGCATTGTCCTGATGAAACAAGACCCCTTTTCATTTAGTCTTTCTGGTAGTTAAGTCTTGATAGCCTTTAGTAACTACCACATCACGAAGTCATAGTACAATTCATTGATGGCGTGGCGCTTTGTCTGCAGATGAAACAATCTCGTCCTTCTTTGGAGCAGATGAAGAGGAGTGTTTCTATTGCATGGATTGTCTCTTTGTTTCTAGCTCAATGTTATGAAGCCAACACTCATCTTGGGTTAGAAAAAATTTTTAAAAACCAGCTGGATGTGCCTAAAATAATGTCAGGTTTTCTAATCATGCGATCAGTCCGGTGCGCTTTTGATCAGGTGTCAGAAGATGTGGTACCCGCAGAGCAGAATCTTTGTCATGCCAAGTTTCTTGTGCAGAATATTCTCAACTCTTTCAAGAGATATGCTATAACCATGGCTATTTGATTTAAGCCAATTGCCTCTCATTCATCAGAATGTGGTTAATACGATTAATGCTTTCAATGTGGTGGTAGTTGTAGGACGTTCAAAACGTGGGTCATCTTCAAGCTTCTCCCTCGCAAATTCTTTAATTCAGCTGTCCGCTTTTGCAATATCGATAATGCTGGTGCGTGCGTCATGTAGCAACCATGTTAGCATGAATATCCTTGAAGTCTAAACTCATTTTCAGCAGGTACTTGATAATACCGCGATGCCAAATTTTCTCCATTATCAAGAGAGAGAATGCGTATTCTTCAAGTGTTCCTTAAGGAGACAGATATCAGTTTACCTGGTCAGAAACAATGCAATTATTAATAAGAAGGATTGAAATAACGGCATGCAAAATTTCACAGCCCTAGCATTATTCCTTCATAGTCAGCGTGTGAACTTTTCAGCGTACTTTTGTATATGTGTGTGTATATGCTTGTGTGTGCGTTCATGTAAGCAATAAGCATATATATATATATGTGTGTGTGTGTGTGTGTGTGTGTGTGTGTGTGTGGTGTGTGTGTGTGTGTGACGTGTAAATATAAACATTATATTCATACAAAAACACATACATACACACTCATCAAAATACAAACACAAGTGCAGGTGTGGCTGTGTGGTAAGAACCTTGCTTCTCAACTACATGATTCCGGGTTCAGTACCAATGCGTGACACCTTGGGCAAGTGAACCGAGTGTAAAACGCTCAAAATAACCGAGTGTGCGAAACGTTTAAAATAACAAAAAGGGTATGTATTCATGGGTATGTTTCATGAAGACTTGAAGAAGGCAGTAATATTGTTAAGGTGTACTGCATCTCTTGGACTTGTGACCACTACACCAAAATTCGAAGGTCATTCGTTTGTAATCCAAGAACAGGAGATTGCTAAAAAAAAATAAATAATAATAGTAAACAAAAGAGACAGTAGAGTCATTGGCTCCAAACGTGCAACCGAAAATGTCGATTATGCCACATTTCTGTAGAAGAAATCACACGTGATTAGTACCTGCTCAAAAACGTCATCAAGATACTACATCCCGACGCGAAACGATATTGTCGCCAAAGCAATATACAATGCCTCTTGTAAAAAAAAAAAAGGCTGTCCTGGAATAAATATAGAGAATTCTGCTGTGATTGAATGCATAAGCATACATCAACACAAAAAATATAGTTGAGACATTCCATTAAAGCTTTTATCAGGCCGGATATTGTTTTTTCGGATAAAAGAAGAAAAGCATGTATCGTTATGGAAATCAACTGCCCTGCTGATGTGAATATCTCTTTGAAAATCAAAGAGAAAGAGGATAACTACAGACAACTGCTTCGAAATTTTTAGTTATAAAAGAGATTATTTATAAATTCATAATTAAATCAACAATAATTAGTGCGCTTGGCTTTCTAAATACCGAAGTGACATTCTAGATAAGCTAGGGTTTTCAGAAAAAGAAATCAACCATCTTATATGAACATTTCAAATATGATCTGTAAGTGGAACAGTAAAAATAGGCAAGACTTTTCCCAAGTTCAAAAAATGAATTTGTTTCTTTATCTATATTCCAACGAAGGAGCTTTTTTCTCTTTGTTAAAAATCAGGTCCTTCTGCAAATGAAGACATCAAACAAGGAAAAATCAAAGAGAACACACACACCACACACACACACACACACACACACACACACACACATGCACACACACACACACTTACACTCACAATTACAGACAGACATGCAAACATACATACATAGTTTCACACATACACATACATACGTACGTACATACATACATACATACATACATACATAAATACATACATACATACATGCATATACGAAGCATACTTACATACGTAAGTCCGTTTCGAACGTTTAAAAAGTCTGTTTTGAAAGCCTGTCACTAGAAATAAGCCAACTTCTCCAGCTTAAATCGGCAACTGGTTTATTTCTTGAATCATTAATAAGAGAAACACCTTTTACTTATCAACATAGCGCTATCCTGAATAGTTTTTAAAATATACTTCTCCACAACGTGGAATCTCGCTAACACGATTATGGCTGAAACTAACACCACCACAGATGAAACTCACAACGTCACCATTCGATGAAAACAGAACCACTTCACCAGTAAGTTATTTAAGAAGACGTAAGTACTCTTCTGATTTTACTTGGACTCAACAACTAAATCAAGATTTACCTCGGTGCTATGAAAAAGCCCGAGATGACCCTTCAACAGGATACATGAAGTGGTTAAAACAATACGGGGACGAAGCTCATACCAACTTAAATACCTTCACGACGAAATAGCTCAGACAACAAGCATCTTTTGTAGAAAAACAAATCAACTGAGAATGGGCCAAAATCTGCCAGATGCGGCGTAAAAAATGATGTAAGCAAACCATTGCTCCCACCATTGTTAAATTCGATTGTGTCCAAATTTAGTTGACTCAATAAGGAAGACTGCGGAATACATCTAACTCAAAAATATTTTAAAATTACAATTTGAAAAACATTTTGCTACTTTCTCGAAACTTTCGTTGAGTAATAGAACTATTTCCAACAAGAGTGAGGAAAAATCCAACCGATCTAATGCTTAAAGTTATCAACGATGTCATTGGAGAACACATGGAATCATGCGATGATAATTACTGGAATATAAATACAGTCGAACAACATTGTGACTGATGACCAGGTTGGTGGAAAGAAGGGAGTGTGGGGGACGTGCCGAACAACTTTTAATAAACAAAGCTGTACAGTCTGAAGTAAGAAAACAACGTAGAAACCTTGTGACAGTATGGCTCGACTTTAGGAAGGCATTCGACTCTATCCTTCATTCATGGCTGTTGAAGTGCTTTCATCTGGCAAAAGTATCTACTACCTTAACTGTTGCTATAGAGAGACTCAGAAAAGCATGGACAACGATTCTCATCCTTACAACTAAGAACATAATAATTGTTTCTAATAGTATAGGCATTTCAAAGGGAATATTCCAAGGAGATAGCCTTTCTGTACTTCTTTTCATTTTGATATTGAATCCATTATCTTTCCTACTTCAGAAAACAAATGGTTTCATGCTAGGATCTTCAACTGCTAGAAATATCAATGTAACTGGTAATCTCTTTGTAGACAACCTGAAGATTTGTGTTAAAAGTAATGCCAAAAACTAACCGGAATTAATAACAACATTTTCAGCTGACATAGGCATTGAATTTGGCCAAAAGAAATGTTCATATTTCGCTACAGAACGAGGAAATTCAACCCCACCAAACCCCAAACCTGTGCATCAACGGTCTCTCTATTTCCCCCACTCCACACAAAGAATGTTACAAGTACCTAGACGTAGACGAAAATGTATCATATGAAGGCACAGTGAATAAAGATAGAATGACCCGAGAATATTACACCAGACTTAGGAAAATATGGCAGTCGGAACTCTCCTCTTACAACAAAACAATATCCCACAATGCATTTGCAGTATCAGTATTGACCCCAACATTTGGGATACTTGATTGGTCTGATGAGGAAATCCACGCCATAGATATCAAAATCCCGCAAAATCCTGACAACAACTGGGAACCTCCACAGAAACAGTAATGTTAACAGGTTCTACCAAAGAAGAAATGAAGGTGGTAGAGGGCTGAGATCAGTGCAGACAGCCTTCCAATGACATATGGTATCACTCAGGCTGTACCTGCTAAACAAGAGCGGCAAAAATAAATATATAAATGCAGAGCTGAAAAGTGAAGTGAGCAACATTGCACGAGTTGGCAGTGAGCTCCCCAAGAAGCACTCTTTTCCTGATGATCTCCTATACAGCCCCAAAACAGTGGGTCTCTCTTATCGCAGAGAAGGCCTGGATGGAAAGCACTCATCATACAAATAAGACTATGCATGGGTATGTTGCCCGGAAGCTTGAAGAAGACAGTAGAATGAACACGAAGCGCAGCCTCTCTTGGGCACAAAACCACTAAATCACATCACACTTTGAAGGATATGCGTTTGCAATACAAAAACAAGAGATTGCCACAAAGTACCTGGTGAACAAGAGAGAGACAATGATGCTCTTGTAATCCCAAGGTGGAACTGTATGTGTCGGCTATGTCATGTTTCTGTGGAAGACATCACGCATGTGATTAGCAGCAGTCCTAAAATGTCATCACGGTACCACTTCCCTACGCGGCACGATGTTGTCGCTAAAACAATTTACAATGCCATCCGCAAAACAGAAGGTCTTGAAATAAACTTTGAAAGTCCCTCTGTTATGGAATGCATTCATAGACACCAACTTAAGGAATACTGGTGGAATATTTCCTTCAAAACTTCTGTCAAATGCAAACATAACCGACCGGATATTGTTGTTTGAGACAGAGAGACAAAGGTATGTACCGTCATAGAGGTCAGCAGCCCTGCAGATATAAATATATCTTTGAAAATCTAAGATAAAGAGGATATCTATGGACAACTGCTTCGAAACCTCCAGCTTCTGTATTCAGATTATGAATCCATATTCATACCAATAATTGGAACACAAGGTTTTTGTTAGAAAATTCTAAAAGGAGAAGCTGGATAAACTGGGATTTTCAGAAAGATAAATCGACTGGCTAATTCGTACATTACAAGTGTTATCTGCGGGTGGAACAATAAAAATATGCAAGAATTTTCTCAAGTTCCAAACGTGTATTTGTCTGTGTTAACTACATCCCAAAGATGGAGTCTTGTATCTTTGTTGGAAACCGGCTCCGTACTCAGCGGAAGATTTAGGATAATTAAAAAATTTAAGATACATACATAAATATCGTGTGGTTGATGTTGAAATTCAAATGAAGGAGCCTTGGATCTAGGTTAGAAACCAGCTCTTTCTCTATTTGCAAGAAATTTTAAAGTAAAACTGAATAACGACATAATTACATACATGCATGCAAACATACATACATTCAAAAATATCCCGTTGGTGTTGTTGAAATTCCAAGTTGTTTTGGATCTAGGCTAGGAATCGGCACTTTCTCTTTTGGCAAGAAATCTTGAAACAAAACTGAATAATGACATACATACATATATACATTTATACATACATACATACATACATACATACATACATACATACATACATACATACATGCATACATACATACATGCATACATACATGCATACATACATACATACATACATACATACATACATACATACGTACATATATACATACATGCATACATGCATGCATACATACATACATACATATATACATACATACATACATACATACATACATACATACATACATGCATACATACATGCATACATACACACACATATACATACATACATACATACATACATACATACATATATACATACATACATACATACATACATACATACGTACATACATACATAAATACATACATACATACATACATACATACAAAAATACATACATACATACATTCATACATACATGCATACATACATACATACATACATACATACATAAATACATACATACATACATACATACATACAAAAATACATTCATACATACATACAAACATACATTCATGCATACATACACACACACATACATACATACATACATACATACATACATACATACATACATACATACATACATACACATACATACATACATACGTACAATACGTTGTAGATGTTGAAATTCTAATGAGGGAGCTTTGGATCTTGGTTAGAAATCGGCCCCTTCTTTATTGGCGAGAAATTTTGAAACAAAACTGAATAATGATGTACAGGCATATAAGGCACCGTCGGTTACGGGACGAAAGTTCCGGTTGATCGGATCAACGGAACTACTTGAAAAAATTAACGTGCAAATGGTTAAGCAATCGTCAGGCACGCGTATCTTTTACGTAGTTCTCAGGTAGATTCAACATGGCACGGAATGTGACAAACCTGGCCCCTTTGAAATACAGTTAGTACTCATTTTCGCTAACTGAGTAATCTGTGTGACCTTCTATTTTTGTGTTTAGGGTGATACCGCTTAAAAACCGCTTCTCTGTGTATATGTCTCTTAATATAGCGTTTCAGAGAATCACAATTCGATAAGACTCAAACATCAGTACGGGAGCATATATGAACGAGTACAGCCCTTTAAGGATAGATATACATTTTGTATTTTATTTTCTGTTTTACTTACTTCAATCATTTGACTACGGCCATGCTGGGGCACCGCTTTGAAAAGTTTTAATCAAACAAATCGATTCCAAGACTTATATTTATTTATTTATTTTAAGCTTGGTACCTATTCTCTCGATCTCTTTGTTTGCCGAATATTTAAGTTATGGGGATGTAAGCACACCAGCATCGGCTGCCAAGCGATGGAGGGGGCCAAACACAGACATAAAGACACACACACATAGATATATACAGATATATATTGGACGGGTTTCTTTCATTTTCCGTCTACCAAATCCACTCATAAGGCGTTGGTCGGTTCGAGGCTATGTTAGAAGATACATATCCATATACCATGCTGTGGGACTGAATCCAAAAGCATGAGATTAGGAAGCAAGCTTCTAATAGTCACGCCTGCGCCTTTATATCAATTATTAGCGACATATCAATGCCAAAATGTAATGTTTGTATCCAACATAATAAGGATGCCATGTCAAATGGACGCCCTCTCAAGCTAATAATGCAGTATTCAAGTGCTCAATATGTGGGCCACAGTTGCATCTGATGGCTTCAAGTTTCCCTTGATCTTCATCGATGCCGGTGTCAAGGTCAACAGTGAAGTTTATAGGGAAATGTTGGGCGAGAAAGTGTTACCCTGGGTCACAAACCTTTGGTGTTCAATACGTTTTCACTCAAGACGGGGCTACGGCCCTCACATTTGACACAGAGGTGGTCCAAAGAACAGTGAAGCGGGTTTCTTTTTGGAAATACGGTAAGTCCTCCCTGAAATTCAGACATCAACCCCATTAACTTTGGTCCATCTGGTCCATCTTAGAGAGTAATGTTTCTGCTCACTCCTATTCAAATGTTTCAGATCTGAAGAAAGCCGCTCTGTCTTCATGAGTCAAGTTAGGTGAAGAGGTGGTACAACGCTTATGCAACTCACTGAGCATTCGTTTGCAAGCGAATGGTGTAATTTTGAAATGTAATTACTGTAATGGATTGACAATTTACATTAGAACGTGTGCGCCAAATTTCATTAACCTACCTTAAGTTTATTTTGAATAACTAAAAAATCACCGTGATCACCGTGACCGACCAGGCTATCAAATGTTGCTACACATCACTGGTTACAATGCGCTTCGCATTGTTCTAGCCTTCAAATGACGCCACTAAGCGAGCAGAAGAAAGAGTGAGAGAAATTTGTGGCGAAAGAGTAGAGCAGGGATCGCCACCACCTCCTGCCGGAGCCTCTTGGAGCTTTAGGTATTTTCGCTCAATGAACACTCACAACGCCCGATCTGGGATTCGAAACTGCGATCCTACAACCTTGAGTCCGCTGCCTTAACCACTGGGCCATTGCGTGTCCAACTAAAAAATATCAATGCAAAAATCTTTCTGAGATACCCTGTATATTGTAGCAGCGAGATCTGACTGGCATGAGGTGACCGGCGCTTCCCACTAATTATTTCCAGTAGAATGAAATCACGTGGTATGGGAATTACCGGTGCCCATGAGAAACGACTCTCATCTGCTATGATGTATGTGTATGCTTTTATGGTCCAAGCGCCTAAATGAGAGGACCTCTTAAGGTTAGCAACGCAATATTTAGTGTTCTAACAAGATATATAAGTATATAAGTCGAATAGAAATATATACATAGTTGTATATATACACAAACACAAACACACACATACACTCACACATACACACACACATACATACACTCACATATACACACACACACATACATATATATATATATGTAAATACATACACACACTCACACATATATCTATACTTTTAAATATATGTACATGTATATATGAAGAAGAAAATAAGATATTGAAGTTGATAAGAGTTTATTTATGCGCAACAAATCGATCATTATCCCTAACAGCTGTTTCATGAGGCTAACATAATCTCTCTCTCTCTCTCCTCTCTCTCTCTCTCTATATATATAATATATATATATATATATATATTTATTTATATAATATATATATATATATATATACATGCATACATATATATATATATTTATGGATAAAATTGATTCGATCCATACCTATAATTCCAATAAGTTTACTGAGTGCCATTCTTTCGTCTGTCCACTCACAATATCGCTTGACACAACTGATGTTGTGTGTTTACGACGTCCCGTAATGTAGCGGTTCGGCATAAGAGACCGATAGAATAAGTACCAGGCTTACTAAGAACAAGTCGTGGGGTCGATTTGTTCGACTAAAACCCTTTGAGGTGGTACTCCAGCATGGCTGCAGTCAGATGACTCAAAGAAATAAAAGAATAAAAGAATAAGAGAATAAAAGAATATATATATATATAGATATAGATATATACACACATAAACATACACGCATACATATGCATACACATACACACACATATATATATATATACATACATGTATATGCACAACACACACAGACACGAAGAGAAAGTGAGGATTGAAAAATGAAGGTTGGAGGGAGTAATTGAAAGATAGAGTGAGAGATT
Organism: Octopus sinensis; assembly: GCF_006345805.1. Classification (NCBI taxonomy): domain Eukaryota; kingdom Metazoa; phylum Mollusca; class Cephalopoda; order Octopoda; family Octopodidae; genus Octopus; species Octopus sinensis. Next base: position 20,879 of record NW_021831933.1, on the reverse strand, counting down.
AGTTGGTTTCGCTAGTGGGGTAGGTTTGTGTTTGTGCATATATGTGTGTGTATGTGTATGTGTGCGTATGTGTGTGTGTGTATGTGTGTGGTTGTGTGTATGCGGGTGTGTGTCTGCAGGCGTGTTTTGTGTATATGTGTATGTGTGTGTGAGACTTGTATATGTATGTGTGTATCTATGAATGCGTGAGCCTCTTGGGTGTGTATGTGTTTGTGTGCGCGCCTGAGTGTATGTGTGTGTGTTTGTAAGGGCATGTAACTCTTGTATGTACGTATGTGTGTGTGTGTGTGTGTGTTTGTGTGGGGATGTAAGTCCTGTGTATGTGTGTGTGTGTATGTGTGTATAGTGTGTCTGTGTGTGTAAGACTTGTATATGTATGTGTGTATCTATAAATGCGTGAGTGTCTTGGGTGTGTATGTGCTTGTGTGTGCGCTTGAGTGTATGTGTGTGTGTGTGTTTGTGTGGACATGTAAGTCTTTTATGTATGTGTGTGTGTGTGTGTGTAGTGTGTCTCTGTGTGTAAGACTTGTATATGTATGTGTGTATCTATGAATGCGTGAGTCTCTTGGGTGTGTATGTGTTTGTGTGCGAGCGTGAGTGTATGTGTGTTTGTGTGTTTGTGTGGACATGTAAGTCTTGTATGTATGTATGTGTGTGTGTGTGTGTTTGTGTGGGCATGTAAGTCTTGTGTGTGTGTGTGTTTGTGTGGACATGTAACTCTTGTATGTATGTGTGTGTGTGTGTATGTGTGTGTGTGTGTGTGTTTGTGTGGGCATGTAAGTCTTATATGTATGTGTGCGTGTGTGTGTGTATGTGTGTGTAGTGTGTGTGTGCTGCCTAAAAACGAAGAATAAAAATGTGGGGAAAGTACAAGAACGT
>NW_021831933.1:2500-17500 GCF_006345805.1 Octopus sinensis | reverse complement strand
TTGGGAGGATCATCTTGCCAGTGAAAAAAAAAACTGGTTCTATTTCACTTCTTTTTTTAAAAATATAATTAATCAATTGTTAATTAATTAATTACTTGATTAATCAATTAATTACTTGATTAATTAATTAATTACTTGATTAATTAATTAATTACTTGATTAATTAATTAATTAATTAACTTACTCGATTGCTTGATTCGATCAGCTAATCAATCAACCAGTCGATCAGAATTGTTGTCAGAATGCCTTCGTCGCCATTCACAACCTCATTAATGAAGGGTCCTCGTCCATACCAGACCTGTACCATTGTCCCGTTGTCGCCAAAATTCTATTGACAAAGAGACCCTCTCAAGATACAACATCTGTTTCAACACACAGTTTCACATCAAGAATCTTACAAAAAAACAAATACAAAAAATGAAATAAGAAATAAAATGTTTTTATTACATTTATTATTTTCAGATTTTTCTTCTTTGTCTATGGAAAAATCCTAAAGATAACGAAACAACGATCAAACACGTGGCGCGCCTCGGATCGACTATTTCAATTACTGGTAAAGCGGCAAGCTGGCAGAAACGTTAGCGCGCCGGGCGAAATGCTTATTCGTATTACGTCTGCCGTTACTTTCTGAGTTCGAATTCTGCCGAAGTTGACTTTGCCTTTCATCCTTTCGAGGTCGATAAATAGATAAAGTACCAGTTACGCACTGGGGGTCGATATAATCGACTTAATCCGTTTGTCTGCCCTTGTTTGTCCCCTCTATGTTTAGCACCTTGTGGGCAATAAAGAAATATATTTCAATTACTGGTGACTCCAACCGGCCTCAGAGATGATTAAACACAATTGTGAACAAAAAGCGCTTCAGTCATGACCATCCTGTTCTTTTGTACAACAGATAATAATACTTGTTAATACAAACTCACACACACACACGCACATATGCTTAGCGGTATTTCATCCGCGAGCTGTCAGAATCGTTAGCACGCCAGGCGAAATGCGTAGCGGTATTTGTCTGCCGCTACGTTCTGAGTTCAAATTCCGCCGAGGTCGACTTTGCCTTTCATTCTTTCGTGGTCGATTATATAAGTACCAGTTACGCACTGGGGGTCGATATAATCGACTTAATCCGTTTGTCTGCCCTTGTTTGTCCCCTCTATGTTCAGCCCCTTGTGGGCAATAAAGAAATATATTTCAATTACTGGTGACTCCAACCGGCCTCAGAGATGATTAAACACAATTGTGAACAAAAAGCGCTTCAGTCATGACCATCCTGTCCTTTTGTACAACAGATAATAATACTTGTTAATACACACACACACACATATATGCTTAGCGGTATTTCATCCGCGAGCTGTCAGAATCGTTAGCACTCCAGGCGAAATGCTCAGCGGTATTTCGTCTGCCGCTACGTTCTGAGTTCAAATTCCGCCGAGGTCGACTTTGCCTTTCATCCTTTCAGGGTCTGTAAAATAAGTACCAGTTACGCACTTAATCCGTTTGTCTGTCCTTGTTTGTCCTCTCTGTGTTTAGCCCCTTGTGGGTAGTAAAGAAATAGGTATTTCGTCCGTTTTTATGTTTTGAGTTCAAATTCCTCTGAGGTCGACTTTGCCTTTCACCCTTTCGGGTCGATAAATTAAGTACCAATGATACACTGGAGTCGCCGTAATCGACTTAACCCTCCTCCCCCGAAGATGCTGACTTTGTATCAAAATTTGAAGCCAGTGTATTCTTCTCTATTCAAGATCATAATGTTTAGTTTAAGGGAAATTTGGCTGCTATTTCTAAACGTCCATTTAGAGTCTCTCTTGTAGACCCTTTCAACAGATATTTATTGCTGTTGTTGCTGTTGCAGCCCTTAGGATTTTGTTGATCGGTTTTTGTTGTTGGTGGTGCTTAGCTCTAGACAACCTTTATCAATAAACTCTATGATCAAAGGTATTCCATCCACGACTATCCTGGGTGCTTTTCTACCAAAGGAAATTCCAGGAGTATCTTATCGAACGTATCTTTTGTTTTGATTTGTTGTTGTTGTTATTGTTGTTTCCTGAAACGAATTGGTATATATGGGCGTAGGAGTGGCTGTGTGGTAAGCAGCTTGCTTACGAACCACATAGTTCCGGGTTCAATCCTACTGCGTAGCACCTTGGGCAAGTGTCTTCTACTATAGCCTCGGGCCGATCAAAGCCTTGTGAGTGGATTTGGTAGACAGAAACTGAAAGAAGCCCGTCGTATATATATATGTATGTGTGTGTGTGTGTGTGTGTGTGTTTGTGTGTCTGTATTTGTCCCCCCAACATCGCTTGACAACCGATGCTGGTATGTTTACGTTCCCGTAACTTAGCGGTTCGGCAAAAGAGACTGATAGAATAAGTACTAGGCTTACAAAGAATAAGTCCTGGGGGTCGATTTGCTCGACTAAAGGCGTTGCTCCAACATGGCCACAGTCAAATGACTGAAACAAGTAAAATAACAAGACTCTAAAATATAAGTACTGGGGTCTATGCATTCAATTAAAAATTCATGAAGGCGATGCCCCAGCATGGCCGCAGTCGACAGATACAACTGAAAAAGAAAAGAAAAAGAAAAAACAAAGGACATAGTTCCAGACATACATATGACTGAATAAATGGCTGAATGGTCAAGAGTTGAACAAACTATGATCGTGGGATTGCTCGATTAAACAGATCTGAAAGGTAAACAAGAACAAATGTGTGTGTGTGTGTGTGTGTGTGTGTGTGTGTGTGTGTGTGTGTGTGTGTGTGTGTGTGTGTGTGTGTGTGTGTGTGTGTGTGAGTGTGTGTGAGTGTGTGTGTGTGTGAGTGTGTAAAAAATGTAAGCGTGTAATAGAGTATACACTGTAATTCATCAAGCTTTATCCCTCGCTAATTTCAACATATTCCTGGAAATAGAATAAGCGGGGCAAGTGCACACACGAAGAAGTCAAGTGTCTCTGAAGAGGTCTCAGATGTGTGACGAAAGATTTCCGGACAATGGACATGAGTTAGAATAAGAACAGTAATAAACAAGCGAAGAACAAATATATAGTGTGTGTGTTTATCTGGCAGAACTAAAAAAAATTCTATAGGCGCAGGCGTGGCATTATGGTAAGAAGCTTCCTTCACAACCACATGGTTCCGGGTTCAGTCCCACTGCGTGGCACCGTGGACAAGTGTCTTCTACTATAGCTATAGCCTCGGGCCGACCAAAGCCTTGTGAGTAGATTTGGTAGACGGAAACTGAAAGAAGCCCGTCGTATATATAAATATGTATAAATTTGTGTGTCTGTGTTTGTCCCCCCCGCCATCGCTTGATAACAACTGTTGGTGTGTTTACGTCCTCGTAACTTGGCGGTTTGGCAATAGAGACCGATAGAATAAGTACTAGGCTTACAAAGAATAAGGCCTGGGGGTAGATTTGTTCGACAAAAGGCGGTGCTGCAGCATGGCCGCAGTCAAATTATTAAAACAAGTAAACGAATACAAGAATGAAAATCTCGTAATACAACAATATCTGTTTCAACACATGACCGAAAGGCCTCTTCACCATTTACTCCTTAGCACAGAAACACAATACTATAAGCCAATATTTTGATACATCATTGTTTGACCTTCCGAATTGATTAACCTTTGGCATGTAACTTTTGGCCAAACTCAAATACATATTCTAAATGTTTTATTTACACACCACTAGATAATAAAAATAAATAATTGCGCCCTTTTAAAGCCTAGCCAGGCTCATGGGTCCAGTTTTCCAGTTCCTATGGCGTATGTGTTCCCCAGCTGGACGGGACGCCAGTCCGTCGCAGCGTTACTCATTTTTGCCAGCTTAGTCGACTGGAGCAACGTGAAATGAAGTGTTTTGGTCATGAACACAACGCGTCGCCCAGTCCAGGAATCAAAACCACAATCTTACGATCATGGTGCTGACACCCTAAACACTAAGCCACGTGCCTCCACACACACACACCACTAGATGCCAGTAGAAAATTATTCCGATTTATAATTGTCGTTGTTAATTGCATAAATTCGCCGACACTGTGATTAAAGAGGATTAGTTGTTCATCATACTTAATACATTTAATTATTTTTCTTAAATAACTATTAATTTGAAATAATTATTTATTCAAATATCTTTTCGGGTATATCAATCGCAGTCCTCACCCCAACACGTCCATATTACCCCCATAAAAATTTCGTTTACTCTTCGAGTGTTAGGGTCGCCTTTATTGAGAAACACTGTCGTAGAAGCTGTATTCTTGTGCCTATACTTAATGGATATATGTGCTTAAATTAATTATCACAACTAACAGCAGCAGTAGTAATGAGCATCAGGCATACGAAATCTTTCCGAATGGGGTTTTTTTTTTAACAAATGTATGGCTTTAGATCAGGATTTCTGACCCATATTTTGCCCATGGACCCCTTTGATTTCTATTTTACGTGGATGGATCCCCATAGTCATTTGATGTTTAGAAAATCCTATTATATTTTTTTATAATTATTAGAAATTGTAAAAAAATTCTGTTGTGTCTGGGGAGAGTCATATTCTTTTTGTGCCTTATAATTTAACACACTCACCGGTAAAATTTCCACTTGTTTCTTATTTTTATTTTCTAAAATTTTCGTTGCGTCTTGCAACCTTAAGAAATAAGTGGAAATTTTACCGGTGAGTGTGTTGAATAATAAGGCACTAAAAGAGAATGACTCTCCCCAGACACAACAGAATATGCTTCAACACACGAACTCATATAAAGAAATTTGCAAACCAAATCCAAAAACGAAATGTAAAAAAATTGTTAAAATATTTTGTGTATTTTGGACGTAGAACCAATGTATTGCACATAAACGTCACTGGTCTGAAGCACAATGTTTTCACGTGGACCCCGATTGAGAACCCCTGTTTTAGATAGATGTTGATATGTCTAACTGGTCGTGCGATGAAACAGTGGACCACCCGGTGACATTTTCGTAACTACAACAAGCAGAGTCGTAATATTGGGAATATATAGGCGGCGAGCTGGCAGAAACGTTAGCACCGGGCGAAATGCTGAGCGGTATTACGTCTGCCGTTATGTTCTGAGTTCAAATTCCGCCGAGGTCGACTTTACCTTTCATCCTTTCGGGGTCGATAAATTAAGTACCAGTTACGCACTGGGGTCGATATAATCGACTTCATCCGTTTGTCTGTCCTTGTTTATCCTCTCTGTGTTTAGCCCCTTGTGGGTAATAAAGAAATAGGTATTTCGTCAGTCACTACGTTCTGAGTTCAAATTCCGCTGAGGTCGACTTTGCCTTTTATCCTTTCGGGGTCGGTAAATTAAGTACCAGTTACATAGAGGGGTCGTTGCAATTGATTTAATCCCTTTGTCTGTCCTTGTTTGTCCCCTCTATGTTTAGCCCCTTGTGAGCAATAAAGAAATAAGAAACATTAGCACGCCGGGCGAAATGTTTAGCGTTATTTCGCCTGTCTTTATGTTCTGAGTCCAAATTCCGTCGAGGTCAGCTTTGCTCTTCATCCTTTCGAGGGTTGATAAATTAAGTACCAGTTGCATACTGGAATCGATTTAATCGACTGGCACTCTCCCCCAACATTTCAGGCCTTGTGCCTAGAATAGAAAAAGAATATTGGGAACGTATACTTCATGCTTTAGGGAAGAGTTTAGTGCAATAATATAATTGTTCATTTCTTTCAAGTCTTTCGATTGTGAATATGGTATGTTTGAAGCAATAAACCCTTGGGTCGTAACCATTTGTGCTCAAGGCAAACTTTAATCCAGCTCTGTTACATAGAATTTTTGTTCTTTTATCTTTATTATATTCGCCGTATATTATGAAGAATTTATTGCAAAGCATCAAGGGGTACGATTTAGCTTGTAGCATTATAGTCTAGCGGAAAATCATTAAACATTAGGCGATAAAATATGCTACTGATCTTTTTTTTTTTGCGGTGGAGAGCTAAACTTTTTTTGGGCGGTGGGGAGTCCGTAATATATTCGTTTTGAAGTTATGTAAGAGATAAGATTACACACACGCACAACGAAGCACAGACATAGGGGCAACAAGTTACGACATGCAAATATTAGGCTAAAAACTGTTTTGGATGGAGAAATTCGAAGGATTGTTTTTTGTACAACGATAGAACGCCTCTAATGTCTACAAAAGACGTGGGTTCGTGTCCTACGGGAAACCTTCGACTTTTTTCTGACCAAAAGAGTTTTCAGCCTAATATCAGCCTAATATTTACGTGCTATTATTATTTATAGCTTTCTGTCTGTGCTGCCAAAACAGAAAAATAAAAGAAAATTCGCGTTCTCTCGAACGTTTATGAAATGTTTATGGTGTCAAAAATAGACAGTCAGACTGACAGACAGACAGATAGATAGATAGATAGATAGATAGATAGATAGATAGATAGATAGATAGATAGATAGATAGATAGATAGAGAAAGAGAAAGGGAGAGGGAGAGAGAGAGAGAAATCCAAAACCTTGACCTTTTTTCGGGGGCTGCACCAAAAGAAGTGAAACAAGTCAATTAAGGAAAATTGTATTATGTTTATAGAGGGGAGACCGCAACGGAAAACAGTAGTGCAATGGAATTTCAAGTGAAAACTGATTTTTGCCTCGACTTTCAACTAGTTTATTAAAACGAATTCTCATCATGGAAGATGCAGTAAGCGAAAGCTTGTTGGCATGATGGCCAGTCAATTGGTTGCGATATTTTGCTTTTTATTCCCACCAGTTTTCTGAAGAATGCTTCTCACACATATGTTGAACGAGATGCAGAGACATTTTTCTGTGCGTTAGCCATCAAGTTAGGATGTTTTCCCTCTGAGATTTAATGCCAGAAGTCAAACTAGACTTGAATCTGGATGTCAGCTCCACATCTAACAGCAAGTACGGGAGCTACATTTGAAATTCGTCAGGATCGGTGATCGCATCTGTCTCTGTATGAGCTGAAACTAATTTCATCAAGAGCAAAGTATCCTTGTATCCTTGGTGTTTTCAAAACGGTATTCAAATTCATCCATCGAGTTGCTAACGATCTTGTATTTATTGTATGACCCGTTGTTGTTGTGCTCAGAAAGTGAGAGGAAATGGGTTGTAGTGCCATGAGTAATTTCTGTCTTCTAAAGGTGAGGCTTTGTAACGAAGGCAGACCCTATGCTTTATAATTGATGGCAGAGCTTGTTCGCAACTTGCAGGGCGCGGTTCGAAATCGAAATGTGTGAGGAGATATCAACCATGAAAGCCAAAATCAGCAATCCGTTTTGTGTTGCTAAGCTGAGGGAAGATTATCTTTGCTTTAGTAAAAATTTTGATTTCTTGAAGTGTGAGGCATATGACACGGCTTAATCCTTGAACAGCAGTTTACGAGTTCGTGTCCATAATCAGCATCAACATTCGCCATTAGCTGCCTGAAATTACGATGGCTCAGGGTTTTTGCACTATCAAATGTGCGATTGATTTGGCGGCCTCTGTCTATTGATTATTTTTAGCGACTCATTTTTCTGGTGTATAATATCACTGGAGTAAGGTTGTCCTCTGCTTGCCATCTGGCAATTAGTCTTTAAATACCTTATTTCTGTTCAAGCATAGAAAGTCATCCAACCTAAAACAGCTTTGACGGACCCAAATTATGCGTGTTGAAGGCTTGCGCTAAATCCACAATATATAATTGTCACTTCTGTTGAGCCATGAATGGAAAGGAACGTAAGAAATTCTTCATTAATCTGGAAATCTTGCATGACTCCCCTGATGAACAGAGTTAGTTGCTCCGCATCCGTTATGTCTTTTGTGCTTCCAAGAACGAAAGTGTTGCAAACAAAAACCCTCCACTTATTAAGAACCTGGTCATGTAGGTTAATAGATAAGCATTCAACTTGTCGAGTTACAGGGTCATTGCTGAGCTATATTTTCTTAGCATTTTGTTGAACGCTGGAACATTCTTCATTGAACACGGCAACAGCCTATTTCATGATTTCGCCATGTGAATGCGGCTTCCTATGGCAAGCCAGAAGGTGGCTAATCCTGCGTGACGTCATAGTTACGTCTTTTGGATCACATACATGTTTGAAGAAATTCATTTGTTTTGAGTACGCTGACTTTAAAAATTCCAGCTTCCTTTTCCTTGATTCTCTTTGGAAGCTATGATATTCTGTAGAAAGACTTTTGTAGTGTCTCTCAACATTAAAAACCTTCAAAATTTTCATATCATTGGACAGACAAGGCAGTCTGTCTTGCCGTCTTCTTCAATCACAAAATATTTTACACAAAATATGCTTGAAACACACCTATTTCTTTACTACCCACAAGGGGCTAAACACAGAGGGGACAAACAAGGACAGACAAACGTTTCAAGTCGATTATATCGACTCCAGTGCGTAACTGGTACTTATTTAATCGACCCCGAAAGGATGAAAGGCAAAGTCGACCTCGGTGGAATTTGAACTCAGAACGTAACGGCAAACGAAATACGGCTACGCATTTCGCCCGGCGCGCTAACGTTCCTGCCAGCTCGCCGCTTTATGCTTGAAACACACCGCTCTCTTGCATAAGTGTACGAGCTTTCTTCGAATGTAGTTTAAACATGCGTTGATGAAAGAATGAACAATGGTTGACACAGTGCCTTCTTGCTTTACCAACACTGGTGATGGAAGGTCATAGAACGTGAAGATCTTTATGGCTCATGTACTGTTCTGAATAACCGTTTCTTGCCAGTCTGTGCGCCCGTGTGTATCTTAAAATCTGTGCTAATATCGTCGCAAACTCAGGTTAGCAAAACTAATGCGATTTCATTTGAAGACAAACCCATGATATTTTTCAAAGTAATTTAATTTTGGTACCAGTATTTCTGAATATGCATTAGGACTTTCTAAATTATGAGTTTTTATTATATTATATATTTGTTAAAAGGTTGAGAGCCGCCAGAAGGACGCATGAGGGCCACATGCATCCCTATGAGCCGCAGTTGAGACCAGCTAGTGTAGGGTGTCCATCTAAATGAAAATCAAAAAAATCTGATCGATGAAATATTTTCAAATGAAATATATAAAATCATAAAGTCTGGAGATATGAAAAGAGAATATATATACATATATATATATATATCTGTTTGGCCATGTGATTTTCATACGATTGCGTCTGTTTCGTAAAATTCTTCATCTTGCATTAATTCCACTATGGATGAAGATATGTGTACATGTATGCATTAATATGATATACTCAGAATAATACAATACAATTCTATATTCATAAATTAATGCAACTAAAGAAAGCTAGGTCATCAGATCACCGAAACATCATGATTCATCACAATAGCAATCAATTAACGTACTTAATTGATTTTGTTTACTTTTATTTGCTACTATGCCCTACCTTCTAAAGCATTGGTATGTGTACGCGTTTCTGTATATTTGTATGCATGTATGCGTATATATATGCGTATTGTGTGTATGTATGCATATGTGTTTGTATGAGTATGTGCGTACAAACACACACACACTTATATATATATATATATATATATAATATATATATATATATATATATATATATATAATATATATATATATATATATATATAATATATATATATATATATATATATATATATATATATAATATATATATATATACACATATATACATATACGCATATATACCTATATACATATATGTGTGTAGGTTTGTGTGTGCTTCACAACCCCACGTTTCAGGTACAGACCCACTGCATGGCAACATGGATAGTTGTCTTCTACTATAGCCTCGGGCCGACCAAGGCCTTGTGAGTGGATTGGTAGAGAGAAGCTGAGAGAAACCAGTCGTATACACACACACACACTCACGCTCACACACACAAAACCACGCATACACACGCACACAGTGGGTTTTTGGTATCGATTCTGTTGACATTAGAACTGTTCAGAGATGGCTCCAAAGATGTCGTTCAGGAAATGAAAGCCTTAAAAATGGACCAAGATGGAGACCAAAATCAGTTGTTCGGCATGATGAATAACGGTCCGAAAAATCGGATCAACGGCCCGAAATCCCAGAATAACAGTCTGAAAAAGCTGATCATAGCCCCAGACAGCTCCCTCAACTGCTTCTCAACACTTGAAGAAAATTGGAAGAGTTGAAAAGATGGATAGGTTTGTTCCCCACCAACTTAATTAGTTTCAAAGAAACAGGCGCCTTACAGTGAGTTCCATGATGATTTCTCCGTAGGAAAGAGAGCCATTTTTGAATCTATTCATTACGTGTGATGAGGAATGGATATTCTTTGATAATAGCAGGGGGACAGGACAGTGGTTAGATGCAGGAGAGTCGCCAAAACATTATCCCAATCCAACATTGTACCCTAAAAAGATGATGGTCACTGTATGGCGGAAAACAAAGGGCGTTAATCATTATTCATTTTTGCAACAAGGAAAAACTGTAAAAGCAACATCCTATTGTCAGGAAATTGATTGTATGCATGAAAAATTTTAAAAAGAACCAGCCCAGATTAATGAAGAGAGATAGTCCAATTTGGCTTCATGATTATGCACAACCTCACACTTCTCAAGCTACGGCCCACAAGTTGTAGTTCCTGAATTATGAAATTTTAGCACATTCTCTTTATTCTCTTGATATTTCTACTGGATATCACATATTTAACCACTTTGAGATTACTATACGCAATATAACATTCTTAAATAATGAAGAGGTAATTGAAGCATTCGAACAGTTTATCAGTGTAAAAGATGAAAAAATTCTTTGAAGATGGTATATATACCTTAGAGGAACATTGGATGAAGGTCATGAATGAACAAGGTAGTGCTCCAGCACGGCCGTTGTCAAGTGACTGATATAAGTAAAAGAATAAAAAAAAATACCTCTCTTCCACCTCTTATCTTCTTTTCTTTAACACACATTATTAGACATGCACGCACACACTTACACACACACACACACACACACACACTCACAACACAACACACACACACACACAACACACACACCCATACCACGTATACACAGAAATTCACACCCATACATAAATATGCATGCGCGACGTACTTTTGGTATTTAAAGAAACAAAAAATAGCAGAGAACCCCCACCCAAAAATAATAATAATAATAATAATAATAAAATAATATAATAATAATAATAATAATAATAATAATAATAATACAAAATAGCAAACAAGAAAAAAAATATCATAAAGAAATACACACCCTAACAACCACACACACAAACAGATAAACAGTAGCAAATACCAAAAAAAAAAAAAAGCAAAATTCAAGATGAACTAGAAGAAACAATAAGATTTACACATGTTATTAAGCAGTAAAATGGACGAATGCAAGACGCTGATGCCGTTAAAAACACACAGGGTATATCGTATGGCGGCCCAGCTAAAAGTTTCAAAAGACTATCTAAAGAAGAACCTGTCTTATTTTTGTCGGCTGGGCTCATCTTACGTTTTCTCTTTTTGCCATCACAATCTATTAAAAGTGACAAGTTGAGATCTGTCTGAACAAACGATGCAATCTAAAACGAACAGTGAAAATAAAAACATGAAGAGTTGTTGTTGTTACCGTCATCAACATCATCATCATCGTCGTCGTCGTCGTCGTCATCATCATCATCATCATCATCACCATCATCATCGTTATTGTCGTCGCCGTCCGTTGGTATTATCATTGTTGTTTCTTTTCTTTCGTTTTCTTTTTCTTTCTTTCTTTCTTTCTTTCTTTCTTTCTTTCTTTCTTTTTTTCTTTTCTCGTTTTTTTTTCTTTTCTTTCTCTTCTTTTTTTTTTTGCTTTTCTCTTCTGCTTTTGGTTCCACCGATTCCTTATGTATAAAACACAAACAAACACACACACATTCACAGACTATGATAGAGAAATGTATCTATGTGAGCTTGTATGTGTATGCGTATATGCGTGTGTATGCATGTATGTATGTATATATATATATATATATATATATATACATATAATATATATACATTATATATATGTATGTATATATATATTATATATATATGCGTGTGTGTGTGTGTTGTTTGTGAATGTATGTATGCATGTATGTGAGCATTACGTATGTATTATGTATGTGTGTGTATGCGTGCACATGTATGAATACATGCTAGTGCGTGTATGTGTATCTATAAGTATATGTGTGTATATATGGCATGCATGCCTGTATGTATATATATATATGTTTGTGAATGTATGCATGCATGTATGTAAGCATGTACGTATGTATTATGTGTGTGTGTGTGCTGTGTGTGTGTGTGTGTTGTGTGGTGTGTGTGTGTGTGTGTGTGTGTGTGCTTGCGTGTATGTGCGTGTAGAGTTTGATAAAAGTGAAAGATGTTGGCGGGTGTACATTTTAGTCACGTTACTTCAAATTTGTTGTCGTTGTTAATATTATTTTTCATGCTAATGTGGCGAGCTGGCAGAATCGTTAGCACGCCCAACAAAATACTTAGTGGTATTTCGTCTATACTTACGTTCTGAGTTCACATTCCTCCGAAGAGGTTATGCTCTTTCATCTTTTCAGGGTCGATGTAATCAACTTATATCCCGAAATTATTGACCCTGTGCCAAAATTAATAATATTTCATGAGATATGTTATCCGGAATTCTTTGACTGTTTCCTGATTTTCTTATTGGTCATTTCAACGTCAGGCACAGATGGAATGCTTAATTTTTCTTTCATCCTTTCAGGATCGATGAAAAAAGTACCAATCACACACTGGTGTCGATGTGATCGATTAGCCCCTTTCACCAAAATTTCAGGTAGTAATAGGAATTATTATTATTATTATTATTATTATTATTATTATTATTATTATTATTATTATTATTATTGAGTGAGAGAGCAGTGCGTGCCCTCAAGTGACACTGGGGTAAAATATACGAAGCTCAGTATACCCATCATGACTATCCGTCTGATAAGGGTACACTAGGCATATGCATCACAACCATATTTGCGTGATATGGTGATCTCATATCAAAATAAACAGCACATGATTTGCAGGGTGGAGCCCAGTTAGAATTTTTCTTCTGGTCGAGTAACCCATCCCGCTCAAAAGGTTCCTGAATAAGGGTTGTTTAAGGATGTTGAAAGAACCACCCATGTTTCCAGAGGTGAATTATTCAAACCCCAAAGAATCCCTCTCAACACACGGCTATGATGCTCCCCCACTACTTCTGCTCGTGATCAGAGATGCACATATCGTCAGCCATTAAGGGACATGCTCAGCTGGTTACGGTCAAACAACTGAGAAGCAATTCTGTGGTATTGAGCAGAATATTTGCTGTAGCCCATCTTTTATACCAAGACAAAACAATGTACATGATAACACTTCCAATCAGTTAAGATCAGAAGCCACGTGAGCCACTGCCTGGTACTGTAACATGGCATTTATTATTATTATTATTATTGTTGTTGTTGTTGTTACTATTATTATTATTCGACAAAAAAAAGGATACAAATCACTGGTGTCAATTGTGACCCCGACGGAAGTTGATGTGATTGCACAATAATAATAATTACAAAAAAAAATGCAAGCTATTTTGTGTAGCTTACTCCCATGTGGGTGAAAAACCTCGAACTGGGTACTAATACGTGCATAACCTTGAGGGTTGTATGTCTTTTAATATTTTATACTTGTGTTCTCTTTTCAACGTCTCCCGTTCATCTTTCATTTTGTTAATATTTTGTACGCTGAAATGTTCATAGGGTCTGGTTCAGTGCAGAACTTTACGTGAATCAGTACTGAAACAAGTTCACTAGTAGTTTACTAGTGGCCAGTTTTCACACAGAAATGAGCTGAGATGAAGCCAAGCGTAGCATGTATTGGGCTGTCCGGAAAGTTCGTACCGATTTTTAAAAGAAAGAAAAAAGTCAATAAATACTTGCCATTACATTTTTAATCAACCAAATATGAACCATTTTGTTGCACATTGCGTCTCCATCTTTCCTTTAATTTGAAAATATCCTCTTCCCAGAATTGAGGTGGTTTCATGGCAAAGAATTCATCAAGGTATCTTTTTTACGTCATCCAAGGAATTGAAATTTTTATCATTAAGACTATTCTGCAGAAGCGTGAATAAGTGGAAATCCGAAGGAGCAATATCTGGGGAAAATGGAGGGTGGGGTAACATATCCCAGCCGAGCTGCAGTAATTTTTGTCTGGTTCCCAAAGCATCAAGTGCCGAAAATGAACTTTCTTATCTACCATTTTAAAGGGTTACAGAATTAACACAGGTTATAGGAACATAAACCTTCTTCCACTAAAAAATAGCTTAAACTGTGCTCTAAATGGAGGTGTAGTCAAATCCTATTTTATGGACTCAATTATGTTCTAAAATAAGTCGAAAGTTAAGCTGCTATAAATCGGCACGAACTTTCCGGACAACCCAATATATATCACCTCCGTCATATATTATACGCAGACTGTAAACCAGCGAGCTGCCAAAATCGCTAAGTACGCCAGGAAAAATACTTAACGGTATTTCGTCTGTCTCCCCGTTCTGTGTTTCAATGCCGCCGAGGGCGAATTTGCTTCTCATCCTTTCGGGATCGATTAAATAAGTACCTATTTCTTTACTCCCCACAAGGGGCTAAACACAGAGAGGACAAACAAGAACAGACAAATGGATTAAGTCGATTATATCGACCCCACTGCGTAACTGGTACTTATTTTATCGACCCCGAAAGGATGAAAGGCAAAGTCGACCTCGGCGGAATTTGAACTCAGAACGTAGTGGCAGACGAAATACCGGTAGGCATTTTGCCCGGCGTGCTAACGTTTCTGCCAGCTCGCCGCCTTATGATGAAATAAGTAGCAGTCGTGCTCTGGGGCCGATGTAATCAACTTTACCTTTTCTCAAAAATTGCTGGCGTTGGGCCAAAATTTGAAATCGATTTGTTACCACTTCACTGACGTTGCCCTATTTGTTATTTTACTCGTGGAAGATTCAGGAGCCCTTGTTAGAAGATGC
>NW_021831932.1:25000-30000 GCF_006345805.1 Octopus sinensis | reverse complement strand
CAGGTGTCCCAGATGAACCAACTTCACGGCAAGAGGTGCAGATGAGGGCAGCTGCATCGAACTCTCTCATGCATTAAATGGCTATTGCTAAAAAGCATTCGTGAAGTAAAATCATGTAGCAACACCAAATGGCAGTGCCCCAGCATGGCCACAGCTCGTGAGCTGAAACTAAATAAAATTTAAAAAAAATTTTTTTAAAATAAGATAAGTACTTACTGGGTTCAATTAATTCGAAAGTGGTACTCCAGCATGGCCGCAGTCAAATGACTGGTGGGGTTTCACAGGTTTTATCTATGGTAAGTTATTCTCACACAATGAAACCCTTGATTCCGATGAGTCCTGCCACCAACTGGAAAAACTGAAGAAAAGGATACATGTTAGCAGAGACTCATTCTCTCATTTACTTGTTTCAGTCATTTGACTGCTGCCATGCTGGAGCACCGCCTTTAGTCGAGCAAATCGACCCCAGGACTTATTCTTTGTAAGCCTAGTACTTATTCTATCGGTCTCTTTTGCTGAACAGCTAAGTTACGGGGACGTAAACACACCAGCATCGGTTGTCAAGCGATGTTGGGGGGAGAAACACAGACACACAAACATATACACACACATACATATATATATGACGGGCTTCTTTCAGTTTCCACCTACCAAATCCACCGGCTCCACAACAACCATTGCCAACATCATCATCATTATCATCACCACCTCCACAATTGCCACCACCATGACCATGACCATCTTCATCATCATCGTCATCTTTTTAATCATTTTCGTCGTTTTCATAATCCTCTTTGACGATCATCAGTTATTGTCGTTGTCATCAACATCATCATCCTCGTCATCGTCATCATCATCACCACCTCTGCAACTGCCACCACCACCACCACTACAACCATCACCATCTTCATTATCAACATTATCATCATCATCATCCTCAATGTCTTCACCATCACCAACACACCACCACCACCACCATCGTCATCATCATCTCCACCTCTGCCACCACTACCACTACAACCATCACCATCTTCATCATCAACATTATCATCATCATCATCCTCATTGTCTCCAACACCATCACCAACAACCACCACCACCACCACCGCCACTACAACCATCACCATCATCATTATCAACATTATCATCATCATCATCCTCAATGTCTCCACCACCACCACCACCAACAACCACCACCACCACCATCGTCATCATCCTCTCCACCTCTGCCACCACCTTTAGCACCAGCCATCCTTGTCACTCTATCTGCTAACACAGCAATGCAGCAGGTTGCAGTGTGCAGTGGCATCTGCCTGCTTCCGCCAGAAATTATGTGCAAAAGTTGAATTGGAGACCGACTCACGTGACAGCGGAAGTCATCTCATCTCTCAACCTCCAGAAGATTCTTCCCATCTTCACCTCCATCGACAACCTCCTCTTCACATTTCCTCCCACTTTTATCACTCTTCTATACTCCCACCACCACCACCACCTATTTGCTCCTTGCCTCCCACTCTCTCTTCAACTTTCACTCCCACCACCTATTTGCTCCTTGCCTCCCACTCTCTCTTCAACTTTCACTCCCACCACCTATTTGCTCCTTGCCTCCCACTCTGTCTTTCTCTTTCACTCCCACCACCACCTATTTGATCCTTACCTCCCACTCTCTTCCTCTTTCACTCCCACCACCACCTATTTGCTCCTTGCCTCCAACTCTCTCTTCCTCTTTCATTCCCACCACTACCACCTATTTGCTCCTTGCCTCCCGCTCTCTCTTCCTTTCACTCCCACCACCACCTATTTGCTCCTTACCTCCCACTCTCTCTTCCTCTTTCACTCCCACCACCACCTATTTGCTCCTTGCCTCCCACTCTCTCTTCCTCTTCCACTCCCACCACAACCACATATTTGCTCCTTGCCTCCCACTCTCTTCTTTCACTCCCACCACAACCACCTATTCGCTCCTTGCCTCCCACTCTCTCTTCGTCTTTCACTCCCACCACCACCACCACCTATTTGCTCCTTGCCTCCCACCACCACCATTTGCTCCTTGCCTCCCACTCTCTCTTTGTCTTTCACTCCCGCCACCACCTATTTGCTCCTTGCCTCCCGCTCTCTCTTCCACTTTCACTCCTACCACCTATTTGCTCCTTGCCTCCCACTCTCTCTTCCTCTTTCACTCCCACCACCACCTATTTGCTCCTTACCTCCCACTCTCTCTTCCTCTTTCACTCCCACCACCACCTATTTGCTCCTTACCTCCCACTCTCTCTTCCTCTTTCACTCCCACCACCTATTTGCTCCTTACCTCCCACTCTCTCTCTTCCTCTTTCACTCCCACCACCTATTTGCTCGTTGCCTCCCACTCTCTCTTCCTCTTTCACTCCCACCACCACCTATTTGCTCCTTACCTCCTTCTCTCTTCCTCTTTCACTCCCACCACCACCTATTTACTCCTTGCCTCCCATTCTCTCTTCCTCCTTCTTCACTCCCACCACCACCAATTTGCTGCTTGCCTCCCACTCTCTCTTCCTCTTTCACTCCAACCACCACCTATTTTCTCCTTGCCTCCCACCACCTATTCACTCCTTGCCTCCCACCATCTATTTGCTCCTTGCCTCCCTCTCTTATTTCCACCACCACCTTCTTTAGCCTCTCATTCTCTCCCTCTTACTCCCACCACCACCTTCTTAATCTTAGCCTCCCACTTTGTCTCTATTTCATACTCCCACCTCTACCTTGATCCTTGCCCCCACTCTCTCTCTCCTACTGCCACTTCTCTCCACCACACTATCTCTTTCTTCTACTGCCACCTCTTTGTCTCCTACTCCCACCACCACCTGTCTGTTCTTTGCCTCCAATTCTCTCTTACTTTCTTCTATTCCTTACCATTTTCTGATCCTTGTCCCCACTACTGCCACCTTCAGCCCAGACTCATACATCTTATTCCCTCTTTCTGAACCTCACTTCTTCACTCGCCCCACATACAAACACATCTGACTTTCTCTCTCTCTCACTCATTACCCTTTCTCTCTCACTCATTACCTCTTTCTCTCTCTCATTAAATATTTCCCTTTCTCAGATGTAGCTGTGTGGTAAGAAGCTTGCTTCCCAACAACATGGTTCCAGATTATTTAATCGACCCTTTCATCCTTTCAGGGTCGATTAAATAAGTACCAGTTATGCACTGGGGTTGATGTAATCGACTTAAACCCTTTGTCAGTCCTGGTTTATCCATTCCCTATTTAGTCTCCTGTGGGCAATAAAGAAATAAATATACATGGCAAGAACCTTGCTTTCCAACCACATGGTTTTGGGTTCAGTCCCACTGCGTGGCACCTTGGGCAAGTGTCTTCTACCATAGCCTCAGGGCGACTAAAATCTTGTGAGTGGATTTGGTAGATAGAAACTGAAAGAAGCCCGTCGTGTGCGTGTGTCTGTGTTTGTCCCCAACCACAGCTTGATGACAAGTGTTGGTGTGTTTACATCCCTGTAACTTTGCAGTTCAGACAAAAAGACTATTAAAAAAAAGTAACTATGTTTAAAAAGAAAATAAACACTTAGTTTGACTAAAATTCTTCAAATTGGTGCCCCAGCATGGCCATGGCCTAATGACTGAAACAAGTAAAAGACAAAAGATATATATATATACACAGACATGACAGAAGTAAATAGACATCTTCTAATAATTAAAATTTAATTAGATTTGAAAATAAATTCTTATAGCGACGAAAATATTTTGACAAATTAAACTTAAATGTTGAAGTGAATCTAATGGTTTTTGTGTGTTTCTTAAATGGCTTACAAACACCTTCCACGCTGCAATTGTTTTTGTTCCAGCACACGATCTCAGATCATGTCACTTGCTATGCAAGTACATCTCCGTAATATATATATATATATATATAAACTTAGATATGTTTCAACAAAAGATTGGTCCAGGCCATGTCTAACTTAATAGCACCACCTGATAGGATTATTTGAATCCTGTTTAAGTCAAGTTTTGTTTATGGTCCATTCAAGTAGTGAGTTGCATCCAATTATGGGTGGCTTATCTGGTATTCTTTGAAGGAATCTATCCAGACTCCGTTTAGATAGATTCCTTCAAAGAATACCAGATAAGCCACCCGTAATTGGATACAACTCACTACTTGAATGGACCATAAACAAAACTTGACTTAAACAGGATTCAAATAATCCTATCATGTGGTGCTATACATATATATAACAGAGATGCAGCACGGATTTTTATTAGTGAACAGGTCGCAGTCTTATAGCGACGAAAATATTTTGACAAATTAAATTTAAATATTGAAGTGAATCAAACGGCTTTTCTGTTTCTTAAATGGCTTATAAACACCTTCCATGCTGCAATTGTTTTCGTTCCAGCACACGATCTCAGATCAGGTCACTTGCTATGCAAGTACATCTCCGTAATAATAAATTCAAATTATTTATTAATTGCTATAATGTGAATATTTAATATTCAGTAGATATGCCCTTTGCATTTTTCGATGCAAGGACCCTATTAGGTACCTTACTGATCGGATTACGACACAACCACCATCTTCTTTGTCACCATGCTTCATTTTCTTCTTCTCTCTCGTCATTGTCGCATTTTAAAAGTTACCAAACTCTTTCTCTTCTCCATCTCCTTCTCTCAATTATTTTATTCCTGCTTTGCTTCTTTGGCTGATGTATTTATTCCTTCATTAACTTTTTTCGTGGGATTGGAGGGGGTGGGGTGATGGTGGGGGTGGTGGCTGGGGTGGGGGTGGCGTTCTGTCTATATATTTGTTTATTTATTTTTGACTTCAATTTCATTGGGGTGTGTTTTTTTTTTTTTGGGGGGGGGTGAGGTTGGTTTTTTTGGCGTATTTATCATTATTTTTTCTTTTTTATTCGACTTCCTTTTTCTCCTTGGAAAGCAAAAATCAAATAAATAGAAATTTTAATAACAAAAGCAATTATGTATACATACATATAAGCACACACACACA
>NW_021831932.1:10000-20000 GCF_006345805.1 Octopus sinensis | reverse complement strand
TTCATCTGCCATTACGTTCTTAGTTCAAATTCCGCCGAGGTCAACTTTGCCTTTCATCCTTTTGGGGTCAATTAAATAAGTTATAGCTATGCACTGGGGTCGATATAATCAACTCAATCTGTTTTTCTGTCCTTGTTTGTCCCCTCTGTGTTTAGCCCCTTGTGAGTAGTAAAGAAATAAGAAGCTTGCCTCCTGACCATATGGTTCTGGGTTCAGTCCCACTGCATGGCACCTTGGGCAAGTGTCTTCTGCTATAGCCTTGGGCCAACCAAAGCCTTGTGAGTGGATTTGGTAGATGGAAACTGAAAAGAAGCCTGTTGTGTATATGTGTGTTTGTGTCTGTGTTTGTCCCCCATATTGCTTGACAACCGGTGTTGGTGTGTTTATGTCCCCATAACTTAGCAGTTTGGCAAAAGAACCCGAGCTCAACAAGAAACAATGAAAAAAAAAGCACAAGAGTTGATGAGTTTGACTAAATCTCTTGAAGCCGATGCCCCAGCTTGGTCACAGTCCAACGACTGAAACAGGTAAGAGATGAAAAAAAGCTGAACCGGAAAAGATCTATGGGTTGGAGAATAACAATAAGCAAAAAACAGGACGAAAACCTTTCCCAAGCTTTCTGGGATTCTCCGAGTGAGACACGGGGGCTGTCCTTGGAATATCTATTTACGGCTAAGTGGACTGGACCAACATCAAATGAAGTGTTTATTTACGTTATTTACATTTGACGGATATTTGTCTTCATCTTGTTTGTTGTTAACACAACATTTCAGCTGATATACCCTCCAGCCTTCATCAGGTGTCTTGGGGAAATTTCAAACCTGGGTTCTCATTCCTATGGTATTTTTCAATATCATTATTATTGTTGTTATTATTATTACTATTATTATTGTTGTTGTTATTATTACTATTATTATTATTATTATTGTTTTTGTTATTATTATTGTTGTTGTTATTGTTATTTTTATTATTGTTGTTATTTTTATTATTATTGTTATTGTTATTGTTGTTATTTTTATTATTATTATTGTTATTATTATTGTTGTTGTTGTTGTTATTATTATTATTATCCAAGTCACTGCCTGGAATCGAACTCGGAATCTTGGGGTTAGCAGCCAGTGCTCTTAACCACTATGCCATATGCCTGTGCTCCGAGTTCGATTCCAGGCAGTGACCTGGATAATAATAACAACAACAACATCGAAAAATACCTTAGGAATGAGAACCCAGGTTCGAAATTTTCCCAAGACACCTGATGAAGGCTGGAGGGTATATCAGCCGAAATGTTGTGTTAACAACAAACAAGATGAAGACAAATATCCGTCAAATGTAAATAATGATTATTATTATTATTAAGGTGGTGAGCTGGCAGGATCGTTAACATGCCAGGTGAAATGCTTAGCTGTATTTTGTCTGTCTTTACATTCTGAGTTCAAATTCCACTGAAGTCAACTTCACCTTTCATCCTTTCGGGGTCAATAAATCAGGTACCTATTTCTTTATTACACACAAGGGGCTAAACATAGACGGGACAAACAAGGACAGACATAGGTATTAAGTCGATTACATCGACCCCAGTGCGTAACTGGTACTTAATTTATCGACCCCCGAAAGGATGAAAGGCAAAGTCGACCTCGGCAGAATTTGAACTCACAGCGTAACAACAGACGAAATACGGCTACGCATTTCGCCCGGCGTGCTAACGTTTCTGCCAGCTCGCCACCTATAAATCAGGTACCAGTTAACTACTGGGGTCAATGTGATTGACTGCCCTCCTCCTCACAAAATCTAAGCCTTGTACCTATAGTAGAAAGGATTATTATTATTATTATTGTTGTTGTTGTTGTTGTTAATCTTTAGCACACCGGGTGAAACACTTAGTGGTATTTCATCAAAGGCGGCGAGCTGGCAGAAACGTTAGCACGCCGGGCGAAATGCTTAGCGGTATTTCGTCTGCCGTTACGTTGTGAGTTCGACTTTGCCTTTCATCCTTTCGGGGTCGATTAAATAAGTACCTGTTACGCACTGGGGTCGATATAATCGACTTAATCTGTTTGTCCCCTCTGTGTTTAGCCCCTTGTGGGTAGTAAAGAAATAGAAATAGGTATTTCGTCTGTGTTACGTTGTGCGTTCGAATTCCGCCCAGGTCGACTTTGCCTTTCATCCTTTCGGGGTCGATAAATTAAGTACCAGTTACGCACTGGGGTCGATGTAATCGACTTAATACCTATGTCTGTCCTTGTTTGTCCCCTCTATGTTTAGCCCCTTGTGGGTAATAAAGAAATAGGTATTTCGTCTGCGTTACGTTGTGAGTTCGAATTCCGCCGAGGTCTACTTTGCCTTTCATCATTTCGGGGTCGATAAATTAAGTACCATTCACGCACTGGGGTCGATGTAATCGACTTAATACCTATGTCTGTCCTTGTTTGTCCCCTCTATGTTTAGCCCCTTGTGGGTAATAAAGAAATAGGTATTTCGTCTGCCGTTACGTTGTGAGTTCGACTTTGCCTTTCATCCTTTCGGGGTCGATTAAATAAGTACCTGTTACGCACTGGGGTCGATATAATCGACTTAATCTGTTTGTCCCCTCTGTGTTTAGCCCCTTGTGGGTAGTAAAGAAATAGAAATAGGTATTCGTCTGCGTTACGTTGTGCGTTCGAATTCCGCCCAGGTCGACTTTGCCTTTCATCCTTTCGGGGTCGATAAATTAAGTACCAGTTACGCACTGGGGTCGATGTAATCGACTTAATACCTATGTCTGTCCTTGTTTGTCCCCTCTATGTTTAGCCCCTTGTGGGTAATAAAGAAATAGGTATTTCGTCTGCGTTACGTTGTGAGTTCGAATTCCGCCGAGGTCTACTTTGCCTTTCATCATTTCGGGGTCGATAAATTAAGTACCAGTTACGCACTGGGGTCGATGTAATCGACTTAATACCTATGTCTGTCCTTGTTTGTCCCCTCTGTGTTTAGCTCCTTGTGGGTAATAAAGAAATAGATATTTCGTCTGCCGCTACGTTCAGAGTTCAAATTCTACTGAGGTCGACCTTGCCTTTCACTCTCCTGGCTTCCTAAACCTGGTCGAACCGTCCAACCCATGCTAGCATGGAAAACGGACATTAAACAATGATAATGATGATGATGTGTGTGTAGAGAGAGAGAGAGGCACAGAGAGAGAGAGAGAAAGGTAGAGAGAGAGAGAGAGAGAGATAGAGAGGCAGAGAGAGATTCAGTGCAGAGAGCAATTTAATGATTTTTGTTAATTATTTCTAGTTTTACAAGTGACGATCGGAAATTGTGATTGATATCGATCTGTAAATTTGGTAGTGGTGACGCTAGTGTGTAGGTTAACAGGGAAGAGGTGTGGCAGCCGAGGTAGAAGAGGCGGTGGTGGGGTGGGTAATAGGTGGGTGTCAGTGCTGGTGGTGGTGGTGGAGGTAGGGTGGTGGGAGTGGTGGCGGTGGCATTGGTAATAGGGATGCCAGGGTTGGTGGCAGTAGTGGTGGTGGTGGAAATGATGATGATGATGATAAAGAAGATGAGGAAGGGAAGTGGAAATTGAAGAGGATGATGATGGTGATGAAGAGGAGGAGACAGAAGATGACGATGATTATGATGATGATGAGGAGGTGAATGAAGAGGATGATGATGGTGATGAAGAGGAGGAGACAGAAGATGATGACAATGATTATGATGATGAGGATGAGGAGGAGAATGAAGAGGATGACGCAAAGGAGAAGACAGAGAGGGATGGTGACGATGATGATGATAATGTCAATGATGAAGATGATGATGATGAGGAGATGGTGATGGTGGTGGTGGTGATGATGGTGATGGTTATGACAGAGATTGCTTATAGCTGATGGCGACCGTTGCTTGGCTGTTCTTGTTTAAGCCCTGGACAGTCCTGATCCAGTAGACCAGTAATCAAAAGTGCTCCAGCTGTGACCATCCTGTCTTTTATTCAGGCATAGTGTATCTAGGACTACATTATCTAAAGTGTCCTTCCTTGTTATTGTTGTTTAACCCCTGGACAGTCCTGATCCAGTAGACCAGTAATCAAAAGTGCTCCAGCTGTGGCCATCCTGTCTTTTATTCAGGCATAGTGTATCTAGGACTACATTATCTAAAGTGTCCTTCCTTGTTATTGTTGTTTAACCCCTGGACAGTCCTGATCCAGTAGACCAGTAATCAAAAGTGCTCCAGCTGTGGCCATCCTGTCTTTTATTCAGGCATAGTGTATCTAGGACTACATTATCTAAAGTGTCCTTCCTTGTTATTGTTGTTTAACCCCTGGACAGTCCTGATCCAGTAGACCAGTAATCAAATGTGCTCCAGCCGTGACCATCGTGTCTTTTATTCAAACATAGTGTATCTAGGACTACATTATCTAATGTGTCCTTTCTTGTTGTTATTGTATAGCCCAAGGTTAATTCTGATCCGGTAGTTCTATGATCAAAGATGTTCCAGCCAGGACCATCACAATTTTTCCCTTCACAAACATAGAATATCTTGTAAGCCCGTTATCAAGTGTGCTCTTGGTTGCCTTAAGCAGTAGGGTAAAGTTTATTGGTGATTTAGTTGCTTTTTCTAGCAGATCAGAAGACCACTTAAGAACTTGCTTGTTGAATCGATTGTGGTGTTGTTGTTGTTGGTGGTAGTGTTGATGGTGAGAACAGTAGTGATGATGATAATGATGATGATTATTATTCTTTGTAAGCCTAGTACTTATTCTATCGGACTCTTTTGCCGAACCGCTAAGTGACGGGGACGTAAACACACCAGCATCGGTTGTCAAGCAATGCTAGGGGGACAAACACACACACACACACACATATATATATATATATATATATATATATATATATATTATATATACATACGACAGGCTTCTTTCAGTTTCCATCTACCAAATCCACTCACAAGGCATTGGTCGGCCCCAGGCTATAGTAGAAGACACTTGCCCAAGATGCCACGCAGTGGGACTGAACCCGCAACCATGTGGTTGGTTAGCAAGCTACTTACCACACAGCCACATATATATATATATATATATATTATATATATAATATATATATATATATATAGATATATATATATATATATATATATATATATTATATATATATATATATATATATATATATGTGTGTGTATGTATTATCTATCTATCTATACATACACAACAGGCTTCTTTATAGTTTCCGTCCGTCAAATTTCAAATTTTATTGAAATTTCAGCAAGGCACCGACCCGATTCTTTGATTCCAAGCGAGAAGACCTACGCCCTCTGCGTCGCCGCGCCTTGTGATCGAACCATCGGAAAGCACGTGGTTGCCAAAGACACCCACCCTCTTAAACCACACAGCCACTTGCTCAATCCCGGCGTTCATGTTTGATTCTCAAAGGCTGTCGATATAACGAACAAAACACACACGAGGTAAAAGGCATCACACTCCGGTCTTCTATTGTCATATTCAAACTCGTGTCCTCAGATAATTTATAGAATCTAATATATTGGTTTTCGTTCATGCAAATGAGACACAAACGAAATAAGATAAAATGAAAATAAAACGAAACGAAATAATAAAGATATGCCGACGCTAAAATACAAAACGATTTACACACACACACAGAACACATAACGATACACACTTATACACACCATACTCACACACACTCTTACATACAAGCAGACAGTTATACAGTTACATACAAGCATATACATACTCACACACACTCTTACATACAAGCAGACAGTTATACAATTATATACAAGCGTATACACGCAGACAGTTATACACACACGTGGAGAAAAATGAAAGCGGCAGGAACAAATAGTTTGTAAAAAGCGAGGTGGTGGTGGTGGCGGCGGCCGTTATGATGAAGACGGGGGCCCTTGTTTTAGATTTATTTTTCAAACAAGTTAATATTTTTTCACGAAAAGTTCCTTCCTCTCTCACCTCCCTCGGAAACTAGCAATCTTTTTTTCTTTTTTTCTTTCAGTTCATAAGTAGTTCTTCTCTCTCTTTCTTTCTATTGATTATCAAACAACCAAGTCCACCATTATTAGACAGACGACAAGTACAAAATTGTACGGAACAACAAAGGGAACGAAAAACATTAGATTCAATGAATCTAACATTATCACTCGCCCTCTCTGTCCCCCACCCCCCTCTGTCTCTCTCTCTCTCTCTCTTTTATTTCTCCTTTCTCTTTTTCTTCACCCCCCTTCGTTCTTTTTCTTTCTGTTTTTATTATTTATTTATTTATTTATTTTATTTCATTTTATTTTCTGACATCAAAATCCGCACCTTTACACCAGATTACAAACTTCAGAAATAATATAAGGCTGTTTAAGTGGTGCCGGGATTTTTATTGTTATTATTAGTGTGTGTGTATGTGTATCGGTATGTGTGTGTTTATGTATCGGTATGTGTGTGTGTGTGTGTGTATCGGTATGTGTGTGTTTGTGTATTGGTATGTGTGTGTGTGTGTGTGTGTATCGGTATGTGTTTTTGTGTATCGGTGTGTGTGTGTGTATGTGTGTGTTTGTGTATCGGTATGTGTGTGTGTTATGCGTTTTAACTTCATAAGAATGGATACATGTCTGATATCACAATGACACCTCCACGCCACCATACACAAATAAATGCTATTGTCTTCATACCGTGTACGCAGTGAGGTGTGTATGTGTGTGTGTGGTACTGTTGTTATAATACAGGTTGTTGAAAGGTTCTCTGGCTCACCCCTATATAATTAGCGGATCTTTGGTGGTGATCTAAGGAATAGGTGTGTGTGTGTGTGTGTGTGTGTGCATGTAATGAAGAGAAAAGAGAAAGAGAAAGTGAGAGAGGGTGGAAGGTGTTAGAGAAGAAGAAAAGAGAAAGTTTGAAGAAATGAAGTGAAAATTATTGATGACCGCCAAGTCTCAACAATGCCTCTCTTTGGTTTTCTTTCTGTTATTATTATTATTATTATTATTATTATTATTATTATTATTATTATTATTGTTGTTGTTAAGGTGGCGAGCTGGCAGGATTGTTAGCATGCCAGGTGAAATGCTTAGCTGTATTTCGTCTGCCACTACGTTCTGAGTTCAAATTCCACCGAGGTCAACTTTACCTTTCATACTTTCGGGGTCAATAAACCAGGTACCAGTTAACTACTGGAGTCAACGTGATTGACTGCCCTCCTCCCTACAAAATCTAAGCCTTGTACCTATAGTAGAAATGAGTATTATTATTATTATTATAGTTGTTGTTGTCGTTAATGTGGCGAGCTGGCGGAATCTTTAGCACACCGGGCGAAACGCTTAGTGGTATTTCATCTGCCGCTACATTCGGAGTTCAAATTCTACTGAGGTCGACCTTGCCTTACATCCTTTTGGGGTCGATAAGTACTAGTTGAATACTGGGTTTGACACATCCCCTCCTCCAAAATGGCTGCCCTTGTGACAAAATTTGAAATTATAATTATTATCGTTAAGGCAGCAAGCTGGCAGAATCGTTAGCAAGGCGGACGAAATGCTTAGCAGTATTTTGTCTGCCGCGACATTCTGAGTCCATATTCCGCCGAGGTCGACTTTGCTATTCATCCTTTTGGGGTTGATAAACTAAGTACCAGTGAAATACTGGGGTCGATGTAATCAACTAGTCTCCTCCCCAAAAGATTCTTCCAAAGCAGTAAAAGAATTTTTATGCCATTCCTATAGAAACCAGCTGGCTTAGAGTAGTAAAATTCTTGAAAGTCCGTTTCAGTTGTTTTCTTTTCCATCAATAAAATTATGCCACTGGTGAAAAGATCCGGTGCACTATGCAAGATTTCCCTAGATCTTAAAGAAAAATGAAGCGAAGAATAAAAAAAAACGCAATGATCACCAGAAAGGAGTTGCAAGATTTGTTAGCTTCATGGACTAGTGTTACACTATGAACAATCAGCAATGAACTTCATAGGAATGAACTGAAGTCACACTCTCCTAGAAAAACTTCGCTGTTGACTAAAAGGTATAGAGATGCCCATTTAAAATTTGTTTATGAATATAAAGATAAACCTGATACATTCTGGGAAAATGTTCTATGGACAGACGAGTCGAAAATTGAATTGTTTGGGCGAAATTCGCGTAGCCAAGTTCGGGGAAACGATGGTACCGCCTATTCGCCGAAAAACACAATTCCTACCGTAAAGTTTGGAGGTGGAAACATCATGGTGTGGGGGTGCTTCTCTGCAAATGGTACTGGCAATTTACATGTGATAGATGGTAGAATGAATGCAGAGATGTACTAAAATATTTTGAACAATGATTTATGGGACTCGGTAGAAAAGCTCCAGCTTTGTGAAGGGTGGGTTTTAAGAACTACCAGAAGAGATTGGTTGAAGTGGAACTGAATAATGGTTATGCTATGAAGTATTAAATCAGAATTATCAGTTATTTATGTTCTGTACGAATACTTTTTTCACCCCTAAGTATTTATAATTGAATATAAATTCCTTAGTTACTATAATTTATTAGTTTCATTTGCATATTCTTAGTTAATGCATGTGTATGCAAATATAGTATTGGTATATCCCATTTATGTTCATTAGAAAATAGATAAATAATTTTGACATGTGCGAATATTTATTTCCCCCCACTGTATATATGTATACATATATAGGCGCAGGAGTGGCTGTGTGGCAAGTAGCTTTCTAACCAACCACATGGTTCCGGGTTCAGTCCCACTGCGTGGCATCTTGGACAAGTGTCTTCTGCTATAGCCCCGGGCCGACCAATGCCTTGTGAGTGGATTTGGTAGACGGAAACTGAAAGAAGCCTGTTGTATATATGTATGTATATGTGTGTCTGTGTTTGTCCCCCTAGCATTGTTTGACAACCGATGCTGTTGTGTTTACGTCCCTGTCACTTAGCGATTTGGCAAAAGAGACTGATAGAATAAGTACTGGGCTTACAAAGAATAAGTCCCGGGGTCGATTTGCTCGACTAAAGGCGGTGCTCCAGCATGGCCGCAGTCAAATGACTGAAACAAGTAAAAGAGTAAAGAGTATATATGTGTGTGTGTATATATATATATATATATATATACAAATGTTTATATATATATATCCCATCCAACTCTAGTTTCCTTTTCCTCTCCTTCACCATATTCTATTTATCTCTCACTCTCTTTCTCTCTCTCATTGCTCACATGTGACCATCGTCCATCTTTCTTTTCCTGCATGACATTCTAATTAATGGACGTCCTCTATCTCTCTCTTCTATCTTTTCACAGAAAATATTTCTCCCAGCGTTCACTATTTTCCCCTCGTTCTGGTCTCATGATCCTCCATACTTGCTTTCGTTCGGTTCCTTGTATGTCTTCACTGTTCTGCTGTCCCAACTTTAACTCTCTGTAAATTCAAAATTTTATTTTGGAAATTATGGAGCAACTGTCTTCAAAGACTCATATTGTTGTTCAATGTGAGAAATCAGGAGTAGATTGACAGCTGACAACTGATCAAGGGTCCCCTCTCTGAGTTGCTTGTCCTGTTTTCCATTTTTTTTTCTGTCATTGTTTGCATATTTCACTTGGTTGTTTTCATACTTCATGTGGTTTACAGTTAGTGACATCCTATACACACACACACTCATATATATATATATTTATATATATGCTTATATATATATATTTGTATATATTATATATATAAATTTTAAAAAAATATATATATACATAAGTATCTTTATATATATATGTACATTTATATATATAAATAAGAATATATATATATATATATGTATATTTATATATATATATGTATATATATTAATATATATATATATATATATATACATGTGTACATATAGATATATATGTGTGTATATATACACTCATATATTTATATATCTAACGATTATATATATATATATATATATATATATATATATATATATATATATATATATGTATATATATGTATACATATATGCATGTATATATAAATATACGTATATGTATATATCTGTG
>NW_021831932.1:0-5000 GCF_006345805.1 Octopus sinensis | reverse complement strand
TATGCATGCATGTATGTATGTATATATGTACGAATGTATGTATGTATGTATGCATGTATGTCATTATTTAGTTTATTTCAAGATTTCTTGCCAATAGAGAAAGAACCGGTTTCTAACCTAGATCCAAGGCTCCTTCATTGGAATTTCAACATCAACAACAGGATATTTTTGTTTGTATGTATGTATGTGCAGATTTGTATGTTCTATGTATGTATTCTCATGCATATAGCTGCACATCTAGACGTGCTCATATATCTTTAAATGATAAACTTCTGGAAAGTTTTACAGATTTTTACAGTTCCAGTGATGGATTGGATCTGTAGCTTCGAATTGGCTTTCTTCTTTCAGGTTTTGAGAAGCCTAATTTCTCAAGCTTGGTATTTAGGCAGTGTTACGTATCCCAGGGCCCCAATAATTACAGGTATAAACCTGAACTTGTAATCTGGATAGAGTAACTGCAGATTTCTCAATAGTTCAGCATAGGTGTTCTCTTTTCCACTGATCTTCAACTTTATGTTAACATCCAGTGGGTAATTAATTTTCACAAGTATACACAGTTTCTCTCCTCTATCCCAAATCATTGTATGTATATATGCATGTATGTATGAAAGTATGCATGCATACGTATACACAATAATTCATGTGTATATGAATGCCTTTATGTATGTACACATGTATGTATGTATGTATGTATGTTTGTATGCATGCATGTATTTATGTATGCATGTATGTATGTATTTATGTATGCATGTATGTGTGTATGTATGTATGTATGTATATATGTATTTATGTATGCATGTATGTATGTATTTATGTATGCATGTATGTGTGTATGTATGTATGTATGTATATATGTATTTATGTATGCAGTATTATTATGTATGCATGCATGCATGTATGTTGTATGTATGATGTATGTATGTATGTATGTATGTATGTATGTATGTATGTATGATGTATGTATGTATGATGTATGTATGATGTGTATGTATGTATGTATGTATGTATGTATGTATGTATGTATGATGTATGTATGTATGTATGATGTATGTATGATGATGTATGTATATATATATATATAGATATATATCTATATATATATAATATATATATATATATATATATATCTATAATAATATATATGATGTAAGTATGTATGTTTCTTTTTTGAGATTTATTTAAGTTCTTCTTGAGAGAGTTCAGGTCACTACAACAGCAACAAGATTCTAAGTTAAGGAAATGAGCAAGAGAGTTTCAGTGCGTCTGGGTATGTGGTTGAGATGGCATGTTGGTTGGACTGCCAGTGCGTACACCAAGCGTGTGCATCTATTCACCTAAAGAATCTCAGACAGAGAATCCTTGGAGTGTCTTAGAAATCTTCACTGTATCACTAACAGATTGAATTTAGAAAATTTGCATCAGTTTCCTTTGGGAGAATCTGTGTCAGCTTCTTTTGAATGCATGTATACGTACGTATGTATTTATTTGTGTATGTATGCATTAATGAAATGCAGAAAACAGGTATGCTGTAAAACCTACGCGTATCTCATCAACTTACTGTCAGGATTACATAATTGTTGTTCACACATTACATAATCTTGTGAATTCACCTCTTCAGTGTTCAGTAAGAAATACAATGACTTCTGTTAAATGTTCAATAAATATTCCATTATGTAAATTATCCACAATATTCCAAGTTGCATAATGTAGCTGGAGACAAACAAACCAATCATATATGTGTTTATATATATATATATATATATATACGAGAAAAAAGCAACAAGAATGGATTAGTTTTTCAGTACAATTGTTTCATACGAAGACAAGCTTTATTAAAAGCTGCAAATATTGCAGCAAATACAAGTGTCCCGTACTCATCAGCCAACGTACTCTCGTTTATAATCACCCCACATTATTGTATGGTTAATACCATATAGTTTCCTGGTGCATCTAAGTTAAGTACCGCATTCAAGTGAATTCAATAGAACTCACTTGAATTTTAATTGCTTTTACTATATATATGTGTGTGTGTGTGTGGTGTGTGTGTTATATAATATATGTGTGTGTGTGTATATATATATATGTATAACAATTGCAGCGTGGAAGGTGTTTATAAGCCATTTAAGAAACACAAAAACTGTTAGATTCACTTCAACATTTAAATTTAATTGCCAAATATTTTCATCGCTTTGAGGACTGCGACCTGTTCGCAGACAAAACTTCGTGTCAGTGAACAGGTCGCGGTCTCAAAGCAACAAAAATATTTTACAAAATTAAATTTAAATGTTGAAGTGAATCTAACGGTTTTTGTGTTGTTTCTTAAATGGCTTATAAACACCTTCCACGCTGCAATTGTTTTCGTTCCAGTACACGATCTCAGATCAAGTCACTCGCTATGCAAGTACAATCTCCGTAATTATATATTATATATATATATATATTATATATATATGTTTTCTTAGTCATATGGTTCTGGGTTCAGTCTCATTGCGTGTCACTTGGAATAAATGGCTTCTACTTTAGCTTTGGTCTAATCAAAGCCTTGAGTGATTTTGGTAGACGAAAACTGAAAGAAGCCTGTCATATATGTGTGTGTGTGTGTGTGTGCGTGCGTAAGTGTGTATACAAGTAGTGTCTGTGTTTGTCCCCCACCACTACTTGACAACCGGTGTTGGTGTGTTTACATCCTAGTAACTTAGCAGTTTGGTAAAAGAGACTTATAAAATAAGTACCAGGTTGAAAAAAAAAGTATCGGTGCTCTAGCATGGCCGCAGTCAAATGACTTGAGCAAGAAAATGATAAAAGATAACGGGTGTATATATGTATGTATATATGTATACATGTATGTATATTTATATATCACTGTATTCATTTCTATTGATCAGGTTATTGAATGTTGGCTCACACTGCTTGTCACAATGCACTTTCTCATATTGTTCTAGCTTTTGAAAGATGCTTCCCCACAGGCAAGGCAGAAGGCCCAACATTCTCCCTGAACAAAACTCTGATCTGTTACAGGGTTACCCATTTACAAATGAAGGGGCTGGAGCAACGTGGCATGAAGGGTTTTGCTCAAGAACACAAAATACTACTGGTCTAGGGATTGAAACCACACTCTTTTTATTGTTTTGGTCATTAGATTACGGCCATGCTGGGGCACCACATTTAAGGATTTTTAGTTGAATGAATTGACCCCAGGGCCTTTTTTTTAATGCCTGATACTTATTCTATCGATCTCTTTTGCTGGACCCCTAGATTATGATGGGGACAAACAAAAGCACCCCCTCCTATACACATAGAGTTTCCTTTTACCAAATCCACTCACAAAGCTTTGGTCAACCCAAAGCTATAGTAGAAGACACATGCCCAAAGTACCATGCAGTGGGACTGAACCCGGAACCATGTGGTTGGGAAGCAAGCTTCATACCACACAGCCACAGTTCATCAGTTACGCACACATACACACGTATTTGTAAATAGTATGGGATTACCCCAAAATGATTACCAGTTTGCTCTGAGTTTGGTATTCAAACACACAAATCCAATAAAGTTCTTATAAGATAAGAATTTAGAGATTTAATCCATTGGATAATTCTGAATATAGGAGGGTGAGTCAAAAAGTAATGCCATTTTGTTTAGGAAAGGTATGATTACCAACACAGAAACATGTATCATACATCAAAATGAAGCTGGTCCTCTGTGGCTCACATCCCTACTTCTCAACATAGTCACTGTTTCTCTCAATAGCAATGTTCCGCCTTTGAATGAGCGCATGTATCCCTGCCCTGTAAAATTCTGTTGACTGTTCTTTGAGCCACTTCTTCGCTGTAGTTTTCACTTCCTCGTCACTGGACTATCATCTATTCGGCCCCATGAAAGAGGGTTTGAGAGGCAAACATTATTCCAGTGATGAGGAAGTGAAAATTGCAGTGAAGAAGTGGCTCAAAGAACAGTCAACAGAATGTTTAAAACCCTTTGTGAACGACACCTGTGAAAATGGCTGCTTCAAGCTTAAACTTTTGATTTCATTTCTGATTATGTCCCAAAATAATACTTTTAACTAATCTCTGAAGTTGTCTGTGTATGGCAGGTTTGGTAGCCTTCAACTAACACTATTTCCTCTGAGACCCTGTGGCGCAAGTTGACCAAAATTGAGAGTATGATAGAAGAAGGCTTGCTCTTCATTCTGTAGAAGAAAAAATTCAAATCGGGCCATGTTAACACCAAAAATTATTTACATCAAAAAGGTGCCTTGCAAGCACAAAATGAAATTAAAAATGTTTTGGGTAACATCATTCGTGAACTGTCAGTTATTTTAAAAGGTTTAAAATTGAAATCAGAAAATGATAAATCTATACATATAAAGCTGAAGTTGTCTATGTGTGTGTGGCAGGTTTGGTAGCCTTCAACTAACACTATCTCCTTCGAGACCCTGTGGCGCAAGTTGAGCAAAATTGAGAGTATGATAGAAGTAGGCTTGCTCTTCTTTCCGTAGAAGAAAAAATTCAAATCGGACCATGTTAACACCAAAAATTATTTACATCAAAAAGGTGCTATTTTTCTATGAAAATCCCTATTTTTGACAATTTCTTTACTGCTCTATCGCCATTTTTCGGTGTATTTCAACCAGAAAAATGTTCACTTAAAGAGAATAACAAGCTACATAATGCAAAAGTTTTACTTTTCAAAAATTCCAATTCTAAAGGGTTGATCCAAACCTAAGCAATGCCGGGCGATACTGCGACTATGTCTATAAAGACAATAGGTATGTATGTGGATGTCCAATTTACATGCATCTGCACAGACGCATACACATATGTACACTTATAGACACTTGTATATACCAGAATTATATGTCCATGTATACATATAACATATACCTGTATGCATATACTTCCACACTGACACACACCTACACATATTAAAACACGTATCGATAAATCTATTAATTAAACATTTCACACACCAACGTTTGTTCTGAAACAGAAGAAAAAATTCTT
>NW_021831931.1:40000-45000 GCF_006345805.1 Octopus sinensis | reverse complement strand
CAACGTGGTACAGAGTGTGACAACGCTGACCCTTTGAAATACAGGTACAACCGAATCAAGAAGAAAGAGTGAGAGAAGTTGTGGTGGAAGAGTACAGCAGAATTCGCCACCACCCAGTGCCGGAACCTCGTGGAGCTCTCGCTGGATTTGCTCAATAAACACTCACAACACCTGGTCTGAGAATCGAAACCGCGATCCTACGGCTGCGAGTCCGTTACCCTAACCAATGGTCCATTCCGCCTCCACATACACACATACACACACACGCACACACACACATATATATATATACATATATATATATATATCAGTAATAACAAAGGGTAAAATTAATTAATTAAGAAGTAATCAATCATTTCACCAAGTAGAGTTCGGCATGAAAAAAGGACCATTTTATGGAAAACTTAAGTAATACTAATACTATTTAGTATATTATGTATATTGTATATATATATAACAAACTTTATCTTATCATATATACATATATATACCTATTATATATATATATATATATATATATATATATATATATATATATATATATATATATATATATATTTAGTCCGACGTATGCGTATGTGTATGTTTGTTGTCCGTGTGCGTGTTCTCAAAACCGCATGATAACCAGGTAGTAGATTGTTTTGCGTCCCTGCAATTTAGGCACCCACCAAAAAGTACCAAGCTTAAAATATAAGTGCTGGGCTCAATTTGCCCGACTAGACCCTGCAAGGGGGTACACCAGCATATCTGCAGTCAAGTTTCAGAAGCAAATAAAAGATATATTAAAGCGGTATAAACCACCAGAATGTATAACATATTTGTTTGGGTCTAAAAATTAACACGTAAACCTTTGAAATCTTCGTTATCAATTTTCTTAAACTCATTTATGAAATGGGTGTCATAACCATTTCCTCTGTAAAGTATCATATCATAGATCTATATAGTGTGGTTTAAGCTACCATATCAATGCAGAATTAAAGCCAACAGATTTTACTCTGTTTCTTAAATATGATTCACTTAAGGTCATCTTCAGACATTTTTAATTAATTTTGCTTTATTTTATCACTATCTTTATAATCCATCTCATCTGTAATCCAATTCTCAAGAGAAATTTATAATGCTTTTACCATTTTCAACAGATCTAGATACTTCACAGAAGTGAGAATACATGCATACATACATACATACATACATACATACATACATACATACATACATACATAATACACATGCACATACACACACGCATAGGCATATGTGTGATTGTATATATATGTATATATGCATGTATATACATATATACAAGCACATATATCTATAAATATGTGCATACATCTATATAATATATATATATATGTATATATGCTATACATATATATATTATATAATATATATATATATAGATATATGTATATATATATGCGTGTGTGTGTGTTCTAAAATATAAATACATATATATATGTGTGCATATATGTATATATATATATCATATATACGTGTGTATATATATGTATATATTTATATAAATGAATGTATATATATATATATATACATATATATAGGTATATATATATATATACATACATTATATATATATATATATATATATATACATATATATATATATATATATATATATATATATATGTAGAGGAGAGAGAGAGGAGAGAGAGAGAGATGAAGTTATTAATTTATAATTCATTATTATATTTAAAATCTTACGTTTTTCTGATTTCATTAAATTATTTTTCCCCAAAGATTACTATTTATTTATTATCCCTCATAAAGGTGTTTATATTATCTACATGTGGGGTTTTAAGATTAATCCGACAATTCCATTTATTTTTATCCACCAAATTCACTTCATTGCACCAAAGTTTTTTTCATATGCTTCTTTCTCTGACTTACCTTAACAGTCATTCACTGAGCATGCAGTAGAGAATGGGCATCTAGAGGTAATAGTGTGGAGTCGATTTGTTTGGATATGTGTATATATTTGATGCGCGCGTGCGTGTGTGTGTATGCTTATCCATGTCTAGCATCAGAAAAGAGACAGAATGAGAACAAGTGATACATATCATTTATATTTTTATATTTATTTTGTTTCTGGGTAAATCTTCTAGATTTTGTAGATTTACATGTTTGGTAAATATATAATTTCTTTTTTTTTTCTTTTTTTATTTGTTTCAGACGTTTGACCGCGGCCATGCTGGAGTACCGCCTTTAGTCAAACAAATCGATCCGAGGACTTCTTCTTTGTATGCCTATCGGTTTCTCTGGCCGGACCGCTAGGTTACGGGGACGTAAACATTCCAGCATCGGTTGTCAAGCGATGTTGAGGGGACAAACAATTACACACACACACACACACACACACACACACATATATATATATATATATATATATATATACGATGGACCTACTTCAGCCGCCGTGTACCAAATCCACTCGCAAGTCTTTGGTCGGCCCATGGCTCTAGTAGAAGGCACTTGCCCAATGTGCCACACAGTGGGACTGAACCCGGAACTATGTGGTCGGTAAGCAAGCTACTTACCAAATGGCCACGCCTGCGTCTAACGATATTGTATATATATATATATATATTCATGTTTAACGGCATTTCGTCCGTCTATATGTTCTGATCTCAACTTCCACTTAGGTCGAATTTACCGAATTTACATTTCGTCATATTGGGGTCGATGAATAGGTTAAGTTCTGATGTCAATGTAACCGATTAATCTCCTCCCCAAATATTGCTGGTCTAGTACCAAAATTTGAAACCAATATTACATATATGCTTATCGACATTTCGTACGTCTTCACGTTCTTAGCTGAAATTCCGCTGAGCTCGACTTTGCCTTTTATCTTTTAGGGGTCAATAAAGTAAGTACCAGTTAAGTATTAGGGTATATTTAATCGACTTAGCCCCTCCCCCAAAACTACTGGCATCGTATCAAAGTTTGACATCAACTTGTTCTGCTGTCAGAAGCCTTGCAACAAGGATTATACGCCACACCTCTCTTAAAGAGAAGGGTCCTGTCTGAGGGCCCTGGTTGATCTGGGCGAGGTGATGTGAACTCTCTCCCTCTCTGGTGAAGCGCACAATCACTCTATTAACCTTAGAAAGCGGGATCCCATGGTTTTCTGGGATTTTATGCTATGTCCACCTTCAGAATGACCCACAACACGGCTTCTTTTAAATTCACACAGGCTTCTTTTGTAGATGACATGATTAAAAAGTCGCATATAGACCCTGAAACATAAAAATGTCAATAAAAAAATATTAATCATTGGTGGTGCCCCAGCAAAATGGCGGTGCCCCAGCATGGCCACAGCTCATGGGCTGAAACTAGAATCAATCAATCAATTACAAGTTAGAAAAAACAGAAAACGATTTTTTATGAGCTTTCTATTTACTTCTGTCATATCTGTGTATGTGTCGTGGATTTTAAGTTATTTTAAATCTCCTTCGTTGTAAAATTCAAGTATTCATCGGAAGAAAATGCTTTTTATAAGGATATAATGTACTCAATGATCAATTAGAAAATTCTTTAGAAACCGCTGTAATAAAATGACACTAGTCCATCAATTGTTACTTATATATACATATAATATGTGTGTGTGTGTGTGCGTATATATATATATATGTATATATATATATATATATATATATATATATATATATATATATATATATATATATATATATATATATATATATTGTTGCTCTTATGTTAAAGTGTCGTATGTCCAAATTTGGCCAAACGTTGTTTTTGTTTTTCAATATTTAATTTTGCTTGTAATAGACGGTTCTTTTGGTCAAACTATCCTATCACCGTATATATATATATATTATTATATATATATATATATATATATATATATGTGTGTGTGTGTGTGTGTGTGTGTAATTTGTCTCATAACCAGAATAGGTCAAATGTGTGTATGTATCAATTATAAACATTAAAGAGGAAATATTACATAGAATCAGTTAATATTATTTTCCTGTACTTAATTAATTACTTATGAGGTGGTTTCTATAAAGACTGCTCTGGGCATTTACATATGGAATACCTGGAAAGATATATATGCTATCTATTAATTTTAAGCCATGAATCAGAAAAACGTAAAGATGCATACAGACACACATACATTTATATATGTGCATAAATACACACATACACAAATATTTATACTTCTATATGGATATAGTGTAACCATCTCGCATGGATTTATGTAACTGAAAAATATCTATCAAAGAACAAGAAAAATAATTTATATGGGATAAGAGGTTTATAGGTAAGGATATCAAAATAAGAAAACAAAATAATAAGAATTTATAGAAAATAATAAGAAATACATATAAACTACATTTAAAGAGACAAGGGATTCAAATTAGAGGTAGGGAAGAGATAAAGGCAACCCGAAAAGAGTGGGTATTAGGTATGGAAGTAGTGAGGGCAGTTAAAGGTATTCAGACCGAAGAGATTTTTATATGTTTGAATGTGACAGGTGCTATTGTATATATGATTTAGTCGAAAGGAGACTTACATGAAGTCACTATAAATATACAAAGGATCAGTAGCGTAGAACATCATATAAAGGAAAATAATGCAATCACCAGTGTCAAGTGTCAAGTTAATCACAGAACTTGAGGCGTACACGAAGAAGATAGCCTCTGTGCAGCATACAAGCTATTGTGAAAGACTCAAGAGATTGAGACTCTATTCCTTAGAGCGTAGGCGAGAAAGATATGCCATAATATACATCTGGAAGATCCTAGTTGGACTTGTCCCAAACTTTGGCATCGAGAGTTACATGAATGCCAGAACTGGGCGCCACTGCATAGTGCCAAGGACTCCAAATTTGCCATCAAGGTGTAGGACAAGATACTGTGATAGCCTGGGCTTCCGAGGCCCATAGCTCTTCAATATCCTCCCGAAGAACCTAAGAGACCTGCATGGGTTGGATGCAGATGTCTTTAAAATGAAACTGGATC